>NC_066549.1:8013720-8198720 GCF_024679095.1 Eriocheir sinensis | reverse complement strand
GTCTACCCGGAGGAGTTATGGCCTGACGCCTCATGTTCCAATAATTTATGCGGCGGCGAGGGGTGGCAGGAGGGGGGTGGTGGGGGGCAGGGGTTCCTTATTACTTCGGCCTCACGCTCATTGCCGGCGCGTTGAACATGAGGCCACGAAGAATTTGAATACAGTTTATAAATGTGTGGATAATTACTCTGTCTTAACATGAGCTGGAGAACAAAAGGCGGGGAGGGAGGCGCCGCGTAACAATACGAAGACTAACACAGGTCAGGCTAAGTCTTCATCAGCACTGAGGGTAACTTCCTTCCTAGACTCCTTACACGTCCCTCGCCCCGCCCCCTCCACTCTTCTGGCCCACTCCTACCCTCGACCTACGCATCTACCGACACCTCGGCACCTTCCCGCGCCTGGGGGGAGGGGGGGGGGGAGGGGGCGAGGACCGAGGAGTTATTTACACGTACCAACAACACCAATAACAACAACAACACAAACAAGTAAAAACGAATTGGCACCACCCACACGACGTGCCTTTGAGAGCAACAGTAATAACACACACACACACACACACACACACACACACACACACACACACACACACACACACACACACACACACACACACACACACACACACACACCTGACGTCACCCTCCGCACTGTGAGCTGAGTGATGGCTTTTCATCCTCTGCACACACACACACAACCCGGAGGCCCCGCAGCCCCAGGAGGCGTGACTCACCCCGCGGCACCACTGTGTCGGCGGGGCTACGGGGCTGCGGGGCTACTGTCAGGCTCCCCCCTCGCCCCCTGCCCCCCCGCCAGTGCCACTCGCTGGTTGACACTGGCACGGAGAATTAGTCGCCCCGTCACAACATATTGCTCTTCAGGGGAGGTGTTGATCCTGCGTGCCAACCATTGTTATTGTTGTTGTTGATGATGATGATGATGATGATGTTGATGTTAATGTTGTTGTTGTTGTTGGTGGTGGTGGTGGTGGTGGTGCTCTTGTTGCTGTTGCTGTTACTATCCTCCTCCTCCTCCTCCTCCTCCTCCTCCTCCTCCTCCTCCTCCTCCTCGTCACCATCATCATCATCCTTATTATTATCCTTATATCTTTGTTTCAGGCAGCATTACCACCACCATCACCACCACCACTGCAGGAGTAGTAGTAGTAGTAGTAGTAGTAGTAGACTAGTAGTAGTATAGAGGACGAAGCAGCAGTTAGCGGTAAAAGTTTCACCTAACCCCAATCTACCTCTTCGTGGGATTGGTGGTCGTGACGGGACAAGGCTCGCATCGGTCCTGAGTCCTGACCATCCCGCCCTGCCTTGCTACATTCAGTCACAGGGCGCGGAGGTAAAAACATCAAGTGGGAGTCTGATGAGCTGCAGCACCCGATTATTTTCCCCTTTTTCACGCCAATAAAAAGAAGCAAGGGACAGGCAACGATGGCAATATGATGGGGTGAGCCGCGAAAAAAGCGTGGAGGGAAGGGCGAGAGAGAGGAGGAGGCAGGAAGGCGAAGGGGAGAAGGAGAGAATGATGGTAAAAAGATGAGGGGAAAAAACGGCCGGGACGAAGAAGAGAAGCGAGGGAAGATGTGAGGGAGCGTGTCTGAGTGTGAGGGAGTGTGTTAGGGTGAGAAGGAGAGTGCGGAGAGTCGAGAGAGAGAGAGAGAGAGAGAGAGAGAGAGAGAGAGAGAGAGAGAGAGAGAGAGAGAGAGAAGGGGTGCTATGGGGAACGTGTACGGGGAATGTGCATATGTATGAGTTTGTAAAGGATTGAAAGTCGACGGTTGGGAGAAAGGGGGAAGGAATAGGAGGAGGAGGAGGAGGAGGAGGAGGAGAAAAGAAAATTACGAAGAAAAGTAGCCAATAAAAAAATAGGAGGAAAAGAAAAGGAGGAGGAGGAAGAGGAGGAACTGATGAAAAATTAACAACAACAACAACAACAACAACAACAACAACAACAACAACAACAACAACAACTACAACAACTACAACAACAACAACAACAACAACAAGAGGAAGAAGAATAAGCAGAAAACGCAAACGAAGGAAATCAAGACAAAGCAGGTGGATAGCAGGAGAGAGAAGAAGAAGAAGAAGAAGAAGAAGAAGAAGAAGAAGAAGAAGAAGAAGAAGAAGAAGAAGAAGAAGAAGATGAAAGAAAGAAGAAAAGATGGAAAAGAAGAAGAAGAAAAGATGGAAAAAAAGAAGAACGAAAGAAAGAAAGAAAGAAAAAAGAAAGAAAGAAAGAAGAATAAGATAAAAAAAGAAGATAGGTAAATAAGGACTAAAAAAACATAACCCTCACCCTCACCAAGTCCTATAAAGCCCCCTGCCTCTCTACCTTCCCTTTCCTCCCTCCTCCATGACCTCCTCCTGCACGACCTCCACCACCACCACCACCGCCTCCTGACGCTCGCACCCTCTCTCATGGCCTCATACATTATGCTGAGTGTCACGAAATGGTCCGCGTCAGTTCAAACCACCCTTAGGAAATGTACCCCGTGCCCGGCTGCCTTAATGATCACCGATGGAGGAGGAGGAGGAGGAGGAGGAGGAGGAGCGTGACGGCCCAGCAGAAGGATAAACAGAGGTAGGATACGTAGGAAAAGACACAATCATGGAAGAAGAAAGGGGGAGGGAGCCATAGAGAGAGAGAGAGAGAGAGAGAGAGAGAGAGAGAGAGAGAGAGAATGCTTGTGTGTGTGTGTGTGTGTGTGTGTGTGTGTGTGTGTGTGTGTGTGTGTGTGTGTGTGTGTGTGTGTGTGTGTGTATGAAGGGTGGGAGAGGAAAATGAAACGCTGAATAAAAAAGGGGAAGTGTGGGAGGAGGCAAGGCAGAAGGGAGGGAGGGAGGGAGGGAGGAAGGGAGAGAAGAGGATGACGGGTGGAGGGAGGGAAGGAAGGCGAGAGATTGGGCTCTGGGCACCATCGGCCTCCTTCGCTCTATCACTCTCGACATAGTCATGCACTAACTCTTGTCCTCCCACCTCCTTTCCCCTCTCCTCCTCCTCCTCCTCCTCCTCCCTCTTTCCCTCGCCCCTCCTTGGATTCCCCTTCCTCTGCTTCTCATCCTCTCTCTCTCCTCTCTCGTTTCGTAGTTCGACTTTCTGCTCCTCGTCTAAGTCACTTCGTCTTTCATTGCCATCGTCAATCAATCTCCTCACCCGCCGCCAGCACATGCGTGGATGAGGGAAATAAATGGGTGCTCGTTCACGTAAGGCCGTGGATGACTTTCACTGTGGCTCAGACAAGGGCATGCAAGCGAGGGCCGAGCAGGCATGAACGGACGCAGTCGCCGTGGGTAAGCCTTAAGGTCTTCCATTTTCACGGCTATTGCCTCATTCTGGAGTTGTGTTCACGCTGCTCAGCCGTGAATTGTCGAGTTTGCTGTGGTCTTTGTGCCTTTGCTTCGCTTGTGTGGGAAAGCGAACAAGCCAGCCCCGCTTGGGACTCACTGTACCAATACTTGAGTGATTTTTTTCCATTACACTGCTGCTGTTTCTTATGGTCAGGTAATGTTATGTTGCTTTATGGGTACGTAATGCTTGTCGCAAGGCAACGGAATATTGTTTCGTGACCTTAGTTTCGAATGTGTACCGCCAAGCACTACACTGCTGCTTTGTACCACAAAGAAAAATAATGTTCGTCACCGCCAGCCAATAGTGTTTTGCATTACCAAGCAATGTTGTTTTTAATCGCCAAGAAACGATGTTTTGCACACCCAAGCAAAGTGTTTCGTGCTGCCAAAATTTGGTGTTTTTTATGACCATAAAATGACGTTTTGTACCGACAGGAAATGTTATTTTGCACCGCCATACACTGCCGTTTTGACCCGCCAAGAAAATATGTTCTCTAGCACCAAGCACTATTGTTTTGTACCGCTAAAATATGTTCTTTTGTACCACCGAACAATGATGTCTTGTACCACCAAGTAATGGTTCTTTGCACCGCCAAGGGATGTTGTTTTCCACCAACAACCAAGCTCTGCATGCTCCATGCATGGGGCCTACACTCACTATATAGGGAAGGGCTACTCAACTAATACTATAAGCAAAGGACCACTTAGACAAGTTCAAATGTATGCAGAGGTCCGGTCATATATTGTAGCTGTGTTATAGTAGGATATCAATGTATTATTATTATTTAATATCACCACGAATTAGGCATACAATTGTCAATGGAAAAACCCCACGACAGATAGATCACGCCACCTTATAGGAATGTCGTCCGTCAGTGTTTACCGTCTCAGTTTTGTATACTTAGCACTCCGATGGTGCGTGGAGTGACCAATTGTAACCATTATTTTCCAACCTGTAACTCGCCACTCCTTCACGAGAGTCCAAGGCGACGAATATAATTCGCCTTAAGGAAGCTGAAGTCTTAATCAACACCCTTTAAACGCCCCCCGACAAGCCCGTTACATTTGGATATTAAATAATAATAATACATTGATATCCTACTATAACAGCTGGACCCCAGGCTTCAGGAGTAGAAAAATATAATTAAATAAGGTCCTGGCGATGGATTCTTGCAAGTGTATTTCCTCCACTCACTGCAGGGCCAACAGGCAGACGAGGAAATACACTTGCAAGAATCCATCGCCAGGACCTTCATGTTATTTAATTAGATTTTTATACTCCTGGAGCCTGGGGTCCAGCTACAACATTCAGAAGGGCCGGATTCGGGCCGTGGGACGCCAGTCGAGTAGCCCTGCTATAGGGAATGCATGTTGATTCGCAAGAAGCATTCCGATTAGTATCAGAAAAAAAATTGTACATGATCTAAAAAAAAAAATATCTGATATAAAAATAAACTTTTGCATAAAAAAAAGTGTATACCTATTTTTACTCTGACAATTTTTTTTTTCTCTCACCACAATTTTCCTGGGTAGTTCTTTCCGTGATATGAATACAATTTGGATTGGCGCGTGAGCCACAAATCACTGCACAGACCGTCTCTGTACAGTTCAGAAGAGCATGCAGCCACGCTGACGGCTCTTCTGAACTTGCTATCTGCATGCCACCACTCCTCCCGCAGCCCCACTACAGTCGACTTTCTACTCTAACTCATCCCTATGCTGTCCAAATCCCTTATGCATGAGTTAACCAGCATCTTCATTCCTTCATCCCTTCCGCTGGTAAACTCTGGAACAGCTTTTCTCCGTCCGTATTTCCTCCTGCCTATGACTTGACCTCCTTCAAGAGAGGAGCATCATCCGAAATTGTCCTCTTTTTTGGCCACTCTTCTCTACTTTCTTGTATAAAAGCAGCGGCAGAGATTTTTTTTGCCCTTGAGCTGCTTCCTTTACTGCACCAAAAATATTAATAACACACTGGGATTACTGTGTCTCGCCCGCGTTAAGGATCCCATCGGCGGTCGGGAACACTGGCCCTGCATTCTTACGCCCACACCTGATGCATATTCTAATAATTAGCCCCCTAGCCTTACTGATGGACCCGCCGCGTGATTAGGAGTAGCCCACAGCGTAAGAGAGGGGTGGGCTTCACTTTGAATACCGGGATAATTATACACAACTACCGTTTCATAATGAATAAGCCTTTTTTGGCTCCACATTCCTTTATCCATCAACTTATCTATCTACCCATCTATACAGCTGCTTATCTGTCTACTTATCTACCCCTCTGTGTGTCTACCTATTTTTCTATCTACTTTTTTGTATGTCTGCTTATCTATCTATCTATCTATCTATTTCTTTATTTCTCAAGCTGTCTTTCAATCATTCTGCTTATCTTGTTGGATCGACATGCATTTTTCCCAGCCGGGGGCGTGGGACTTGTTGGGGCTGGTCCTCCCTTATTTCACGTCGGTAACCATCGGCTCCATGCAACAGTCGGCCGCCGCCGCCCTGCCGTGTCTCTCACGCCCCCCTGCTCACGGCGTCAAAATATATATCGTGTAACTCCCACCCTCTCGATGACGGTGTTTTATTTCTGCGTCCATCATTCCAAACGCCACCAAAATGAACCTTTTTTGTCGTGATTAAAGCGGAGATAATTCGGGCGGGTGAGGGAACGCCCATACAACTCGTCATTAGCCGCTGGAGGTAATAATAATGGCTGCCGGCGGCGCATGAGCCGTCTGTCGCCCCCCGGAGGAAAGGAAGTAAGGCGTGCTTTCAGACCCACGAAGAGTGAAGCAAATTAGCCATTTCATGGTCTTGACACGCCAAGACGATGGTCGCGGCTGCCCGTTGGGCGGAGCACTTTCCCGGCACCTCCATACACCGACACACCTTTATAAAGGGAATGAAAAACATGACATTGATGGGGAAAAAGTGTGGAGGAATATTTCCCAGAGTTAAAAAGCCGCCCTTGAGTAATATGAGTTGCGTTCAGCATTCTCAGTGAAGCACGTTTTGCAGTTTCAGAGTAAATGTATATTACAAGAAATGGAACATGACAAGCAGGTGTACGGCATAAACAGACTCCTTAAAGATGGGCTGCTAACAGTGAGTTCAAAGTACTGCCTAAGAATTTAAGTTGTACTTGTAAAAAAATATTTACCATTATTTACAGAAAAAGAGGCAACTCAAGGACATAAAAAAAAAAGGAAACAAAAAAGCCCGCTGGCGCTGCTCCTACAAATAGTGTGTACAGTAGATGAAGTCTAATACACAGGGTCAGACTCATTTGGAGAGGTGTCTTGATGTTCCTTTCTTGAAAGTGTCCAGTTGTAGGCAGGAAAAATTACACACGAAGGAAGGCTGTTCCAGAATTTACTAGCGAAAGGAATGAAAAAAATGAAAATGCTGGTTAACTCCACCTGAACCCGAGGAGTTGCTCATGTACGTACTTTGATTGTACTTATGTTAGTGGCTACTTTCGATTGATGCAGCAGCCAGTTGCCAAGTCCAGAGATGCCCTGATGCCTCTGAGAATGCGTCACAATCCACCTATGTTTGCCCCTCATCTATGGAAAGTGCATGACGCCACCATGAACAACAATCTCCGTACCAACAACATGTGAGAAGGGTGGAATAACAAATTCTTCAATCTCGTTGGTCACTACCATCCTTCAGTCTGGCAACTACATATGACTTGAATATTTTTGTTTGAGTATCTGACTTTCTTTCCTAACCAATATTGTGACTTTTTTTTCCTGTGACTTTTTTTCCTAACCAAAATTGTGACTTTTTTCAGACTTTTTTTCCTGTGACTTTTTTTCCTAACCAAAATTGTGACTTTTTTTCAGACATTTTTTTCCTGTGAATTTATTACCGGCCACCGTTCAAAAGGGCTGTGTATGTGGTATCCCCCCAAACGAGATGCCTACGCCATACGAGGGCGGGTGAAAAAATGGAGACGAAACATAACACCTAAAGTCGAGGAGGCTGATTGAGCAAGAGATGACATGAAGTTTCCGGATGAGATTTTGAATTAAGGAGAGACTACGAACGTTTAGCGTAGAAAGAAGGAACAGCTGAGCATTATCGAAGAATAGTGGATAGTGGCTGGATGTTAGGAAGAGGGTGTCGAGTAGCCAGGTGGAAAAATTGAGTTTTGAGGCATTAAGGGACACCAAGTTCCTTCTAGCAGGGCCAGAAGTTAAGCGTTCTGTAGCGTCCTGTGTTACATCTTAGGTCATGGGAGATGAATTCAGACTCTCCCCACCCAGCGTTACAGTATGCCCTTCGTCCCTTCCATCTTTCCGGCACCGTCAGCCTGCCATAGTACACTCCCGATTACTATCACCATCCCACCCACACACTCGCAACACAGCCCGGCCATCAGCACCATGCCACCCATACACACCAACGCCACGCTTCTAATACTCATGTTCTTACCACCCAACAACCGATTTCACAGTCCAACACAGTGTCTTCGTAACAGCCCGAACCAAACAATAGAATCCCATACAATCCAAAATGGTGAGGTCTTCAATGCCACACTAAATACACAAGACTTTTCCTGTATAGTTTCATCAAATTTGTGAGCTTAAATATAAACACCAGACACTATACAAGGAAATTTCGAAGGCTCTGCTATTGGTTTGGGAGCTTACTAACCAAGCATGGGGAACTGTGAAACTGGCCCCTAGACTCACCATGCCACCCACACACCAACAATGTCACCTTGGAATTACGAAAGAAAAAAAAAAGATGCAAATACCAACGCATGTATGCAGACAGGAAAGGAAAAGGAGAAACACGAGAGATGAGCCACACTACCCCCGTCCCCCAAATGAAGGTGCGTACTTGATGTAAAAAGGATCAAGATAGACTCCATGCTAACACGTGCTGGGCAGAAGACGCATTTTTTATTTCTATTTTTTTATCCCAAGTATAAGGCCGGTATTTTCAGACGCTCTCGCCTCTCACATCAGCTATATCCAAAGACCGAAAAGGATATTAATAGCGTTGTGATTAATGTTATTTCCACGTTCATGTTACAGAAGCTTTGTCACGCTACCACCAGGGTCAAGGAACTATCCCTGGAAATACCCAAACTACCCGTGAAAGCGTTGTCAAAGTTGTGTTCTTGGGCCTTGAAAGGTTTAAAAATATGGCCCTAAGACCTGCCGAGTAAAGTCGCTGCCCCCCGCTGCTTAGTCTGGCTCCTGGATATACGCAAGACTGGAACATGACACAATAGACCGCCTCGCAGACCTAACCCTGCACGCCCCTTCGTAGTGCAAACCCTCGCTGGTGACGTCCACGATCTTAGGAAGTCATGTTAACAAGGTGCCCGTGGAGTACACACACACACACACACACACACACACACACACACACACACACACACGTACTTATCCCCCCCCCCTACTCTCTCTCTCTCTCTCTCTCTCTCTCTCTCTCTCTCTCTCTCTCTCTCTCTCTCTCTCTCTCTTCCATTAATTATGCAGTAAATTAATGCCTGACACTCTCCATACGTTAAATCCATTTGCATAGAAGGAGTGCAGAGGCGGGTGGCTGGGTGGCTGGGGGCGGGGGTCGAAGTGGGGGCGGCAGCAGGCAGGTTAATGGTGGACTTTATCGACTATAAAGCTTCCGACGCGGCGAGGTCGACGTGTAGAGGTGGTTAGTTAAGGCAGGAGGAGGAGGAAGAGGAGGAAGAGGAGGAGGAAGGAGGAGGAGGTAGTGACGTGGAAACGGTTGGTGTTATGTATAGGCGTAGTGCAGGAAGGGAGGGAGGAAGGGTGAGGTGTGATGGAGTGTGGAAAAGTGTGTGTGTGTGTGTGTGTTCCCAGCTAGCCAGACACCACGCGACGCCTGCCTGCCTGCCTGCTCGCTCGCTCCCTCCCGCTCTCTCGTTGGCGCGGGTCGCAATGCAATCTCCTAAGTGTAACCCGAGCCGGACGATCCACGCTATCTCCTTCGTCTTATAATTTCCTCACTCGGAACAACACGTTCACTCACCCATAATGCGCCACGCCCTTCCTTCCTTGGACGAGATAGGTGAGCAGCCCCCGCCGACCCCCCGCCACCAGCCACCCACAGACAGTCATCCACCACCACCCACCACCACCCGTCCGTCACTCCGCCCCAGAAATAGATTGTGCAATAGAAGTGTATACCGCCGACTCCCGCCCGCCTTCCTGTTTACTGTTTTGTTTATGCCATTATCTAAAAGCCTCTGTAGTTTTTTTTTATGTTAACTTCCACCAAATAACAATGAATATGAGTAAGGGAAAAAAAGGAGTCGCAATATTTTCCATACGTCAAATTTTCACGTAAAGGTTTATTGAAAATTTTGGTAACGGCGATTGACTCTCGTACTTTATGACCTGAAAAAAAAAGTGACCACCAAAGATATTAAAGAAAGGTGGTTGTTTAGGGCGGAGGGAAAATTATACGATGAAGTACTGTGTGGGGAAAACGTGAAGAAAATGTGTCTGGGTGAAGGGAAGGGAAGTGAAGTGAGGTGAAGGGTGAGGTGATGGCTGGTTGCTGTACGCGGTGTGGGAAGTATTTGAGGGTGAGCGGGAATAAAAATAAATAAACGGCGTGCGCAAAAGATTAGGTGGAGCTCGTGGCGGCGGCGGTGAGGGAGGGAAGGCGAAGAGAAGCGTGTTGTTGTCAGGTGCAGCGTGAGTGAAGCGAGGGTGTGGCGCGGGAAAGCATGACCGGCAGGAGACGATGCAAGGGGGGAGGAGGAAGAAGAGGAGGAGGAGGAGGAGGAAGAAGAGGACAGTGCAGAAAGGGCGAGGGTGTGGTCATTTAAGGGGACGGAGATAACGGTGGCGATCTGTGTGTGTGTGTGTGTGTGTCGACCTACCCTACCTCTGGCTACTGCACATTAAAGGACAAAAGTGTGTAACGTAAAAATTATATTAAGCGTATTACCAAAGAAGCAAACTTTTGACACTAAACATCATGTGTGTGTGTGTCATCCACATGATCGAGGTTTATAAATGGATGAAGGGCTTTAATAAGGGAGACATTCATAAGGTTTTGTTGGTAAGAGAACCGGGTAGGACACGAAGTAACGGGTTTAAACTGGATAAATTCAGATTCAACAGGGACATAGGCAAAAATTGGTTTACTAACAGGGTGGTGGATGAGTGGAATAGGCTTAGCAGTCATGTGGTGAGTGCCAATACAATTGTCACATTCAAAAATAGACTAGATAAATTCATGGACAGCGATATTAGGTGGGGTTAGATACACGGGAGCTTAGGGTCAAAGGAGCTGCCTCGTACAGGCCTACCGGCCTCTTGTAGACTCCTGCGTTCTTATGTTCTTATGTGTGTGTGTGTGTGTGTGTGTGTGTGTGTGTGTGTGTGTGTGTGTAGGTGAACGCAGTCTCGCACATGCACAGAGGTCATAATACTTCCTTCGATATATCTTCCGAAGACGACACAGAGAGAGAGAGAGAGAGAGAGAGAGAGAGAGAGAGAGAGAGAGAGATCAAACCCAAGTCGGAGCGAGTGAGAGGGTATACGCGCGGTGGGGTGGATCAGAGGGAGGAAGGCAGGAAGGAAGGCAGGAAGGAAGGAAGGAGGGGTTTGCTCCCTTATATTATCATTTTTTACCATCTCAGTTTGTTTGTGCTGGCGATACGGAGCGACGGGGGCTGCCAGAGGGGCGGGGTCGTGGGTATTGCGCGGGTATTCGGTTACGACTCTCACTTGTGCGGCAACGGTGCGGTGTTGTTGTGGTGGGGCAGGCAGACACCACGGCTGGGAAGGAGAGAGAGAGAGAGAGAGAGAGAGAGAGAGAGAGAGAGAGAGAGAGAGAGAGTGTGTGTTGCCCGCTCATCGACATATTTGTATTTAATTCCAATATGTAAGACGTAAAAATAAAGAAAGAAAAAGAAAAGAGAGAGAGAGAGAGAGAGAGAGAGAGAGAGAAGAGGTTAAGTTGGAGGCATACGCTACAGAAAGTCCCCCCAGGCATTTATCGACCATCCCGAAAAGGAGAGGATGAACTGCTGGGTGAGATGATCGCAGACTGCATGGGCCGAGATTTGAACCAGGGTCGCGGATTTGTATCTAGGCACGCTAATCACTGCACCACGAAGACAGACGGATACCTCTCCTCCCGAAGTTGACCTCTCTTTCGGCCACCTCTTTTGATTCTTTTTTTTGGGGGGGGAGCAGCGAGTAGCGGGCTTTTTTATTATTGCTTCCTTTTTTGTGTGCCCTTGAGCTGTCTCCTTTGTTGTAAAAAAAAATGAAAAGGGACCAACCAACAGCCAACAGAGAAAAAATATAAACCTTGATAAGTAAGCAAATGTAGACAGACAGACAGACAGACAGACAGACAGATAGAAAGTCAGACAGCTTAAATATGAAAAAAAAATAGGCAAACAAGTTAGTAAGAAAAGAATGAAAAGAAAATAATAACATAGAGCAATACAGGAAGCAAGCACTGAACGCACGAACTGAACCAGGAAATGCAGAGAAAATAAACACCCCTCAACACACAAACACACACACACAAAAAAAAATAAATAAATAAATAAACAAATAAACAAACAAAACAGACATATATGCTAACAAAAAAGCAGATACAGAACAGAACGCTTGAAAACTCTATTACCAATGCTGCCACTTCGTACTATCTCTATCACCACCACCACAAGCACACACACCCCACAAGCACACCACCCGCACCTCCCCCACCACCACCACCTCCCCTATGGCCTGTGAATGTTGCCTAAGTTGATGGCATGGAGAGGTGAGGCGCTAAGATCCACCTATCACCTGACATGAAACAGATGGTGCCTGGGAAGGGCGGGAGGGAGGAGGCAGGAATGAGGGGAAGAGAGGGAGAGAGGGAGAGAGGGAGGGATGAGTGGGTGGGGAGCGTCATGTGTCTTCAAGCAGTCTCATACAATAAACGGTGAAGTGTATTGCAATTAAATCTTCATGCCATTCGCTTTTTCATTAGTTCGTGGGGAATTTGCGTTCAGTTACGATGACAGAAGGGTTAAGAAATGAAGGTGCCAAAAGTAAAGATCTAGAGAGGAAGACAGGAGATTGATAATGTGATGTTTCCTTTAATATTATTCTCTCTCTTTAGTTCACGGGAAATCAGTTTAGTTAGTTCGTGCGGAATTGGCGTTCACTTACGATGACAGAGGGTTAAAAAATGAAGGTGCCAAGGTTACGTAAAGATCAAGAGAGGTAGACAGGAAGTAAATGGTGTGATGTTTCCTTTCGTTCATGTTACTGTCTCTCTTTAGTTCACGGGAAATCAGTTTAGTTAGAATGACAGAAGTTGTGAAATGAGTACAGTTGCGAGCATGTGCGTGGCGACTTTTTTTTTTTTTTTTTTTTTTACAACAAAGGAGACAGCTTGCTCATCTCCTTGGTCCTTTGAGACTGTGGCGGTAGATAACCTATACTAACCCGACGCAGGGCCATGGCAACATCCAGGTTACCACAGTTTACCCTCCCCAGGTTTCCCCAGGTACCCATATATCGAGCTGTCTGAAAGGAAGGATGAACAGCTGGGTGAGTTGCCCAGGCCAGAATTCGAACCCAGGCTCCCAGATTCGTAGTCAAGGACGCTGACCATTGTACCACGGAGGCGTAATGAGGGTTGGGATGAAAACTTAGCGAGGAGGACAGGGTGCAGAAGGTATGGCGTTTCCTTTTTTCAAGTTTTTGTCTTTGATTCACGAAAAATCAGGGTTCATTGAGGACGACACAGGGGCAAAAATGGACGCGGCACGGATGAAAATACGATAATGGCAAGATAATTTGGTGTAGATAGAGATAGATTGAGATATTTATTGACCACAAATGTACATAAAACAAAAACATCATACATAAATCGGAAGTTATTTAAGAAAGTTAATTTCGTTAATATAACAACATTTCCAATTTGTAGTCCACATTCAGCACTTAAGTAAAATCTTTATATAGTCACTAAAATATACAGAACTCTGGTGTCGTTACTGGCAAAAAAATAGTTTAAAAAAAATATTAAAACTTTACAAATTTAGATAATTATATGAAACTACTTATATCAAGAAATTTTAAGGGGTGATGTTTCCTCTTGTTCGTGTTATTCTTGATCTATTTAGTGAACACACGGGAAGATCAGTCCCAGGGTTCAGGTGGGACGATACGGAGGGGGGGGGGGGGGGGAGTATAGATGCGTCGGGAATTAAAATCTAGCGAAGACAGTGTACGTTGTGTAATGCTTTCTCATGTTCAAGTTTTCATACTCTCTTTTAGTACACGGAAAATCAGAGCTCAGAACGATAAGGGAGGTGGGAAAGGACGTGGTAAGTGTGAGGGGAAGGTGAAGGTGTGATAATGTCGAGATGGGGGTGAGTGAGTGAGTGAGAGGGGTGAGGGGGTGCGGCGGCAAAGGAGAGGTGTGGAAGAGGGGCATGAGAGCGCGCGACAAGGTAAGTGCATACATAAGTTCGTGTGACAGGCATGTTGACGGCGTGGCTGATAGCTGTGAGTGCCTAGTGAGCAGTTAGCAGATACAGCACCCCATAGTTGCTCTTAAATGCTCACAGTGCTCTTGTTTTTATTGTTGTTGGTGGTGGATTCAGTGAGGGTCGTTTAAAATTTCAGCTCCTGCCATTTGCAAGTCTGAGCCGAGGAAGAAAAGGTCAACGGGTAAATGGAAGGGATGGGTTCTATTTCCATCCTCCCTACTTCAACTCCTTCAGAGGGGAGCATCAAGACACCTCTGAAACGTAACTTTAGGAGCAGCGAGTAGCGGGCTTTTTTTATTATTGTTTCCTTTTTTGTGTGTCCTTGAGCTGTCTCCTTCGTTGTAAAAAAAAAAATAATAATAATTGGTCAGCTCTTTGTCGGTTTCTTTTATTATCTCTTCTGTAGTAGCACCTTCAACATTGTCTTTAGTTCTTTCTTCAGGAGCAGCGTTTTTGGGAGAACTGTTTTTGTTGGTCCCTTGGTATGTGTCCTTTACCGTAAAAAAAAAAAGAATGAATTAGTGAAAAGAAAGAAAAATGTAGAATGCAAGGCTTAACGGAGGCGTGGGATGGAGAGCCGCTAGCCATAACATCCTTCTAAACACTTAACTGTAGGGAACGGACGATAAGGACACCCTCTGAAGCGCATTCCCATACCAAGAAGGAAAAATGCACAGGAAAAAGTTTAAAGTCATATTCTTTGAGCAGCGGTTCCTGAATGACCTACTTGCGATCCTGAGAGATTCTTATGCCTGTTTTAATTGCTGTTATTGAGTTTTAGCGCTATAGTGATATGGTTTATAATACTTTCCAGGGTGAAGTGCAGTGTCTTCGATAATGGACATCTCTACTCAGGGGCGGGAGAGGAACGGACACGGGGCGAGAAGGATATTGTTTGCTTTGGAACAAGTTTTCGCTCATGTGCACCGTTACCAGATTATCGTACTCAGCAAGATCTAAAGAAGGTACTCAGAGCCGTGTGTTTACCGGTTTCTGGCCCATAAATGCTGCCAAGAAACACCAATAATGAACCATTTTATCGATAATTTTATATGAAGTCAGTTTTGGAGGTGGAGGAGACAGTTTTTAGGTTGGAAATCGGGAAACAGAGAAGGCTGAGTACGACAATCTGGCAACGTTGCTCATGTGGCTTCTTTTTTTCTAAGCGGTTCATAGATATGTGAATTTACGAACGCCCCCCTTTAATACACTTCCTTCTCTGGTTTATTTGAACGCGTTACTAATACAAAAAGCTCTACCGCACGAAGGAAAGGAGACGAGATGAGACCCAGGTGAAGGAAAGGAGAGGAAAGGAACGCGAAGGGAAAAGGTCAGGAGATGAGAGACACAGACAGACAGACATGGATCACCGCTCGTCCCTAAAGTGCAAGTGTACGAGCGATTATAAACATACTGATGGGTGTGACGAGTGACTGAATGACTCTCTGTGGCTCATTTCCCGACTGTATGTAGGTGATCACGGTGCTCAGGGTGGAGGGCAGGTGAGGAAGAGAAGGGGAGGAGGAGGAGGAGGAGGAAACAAGGAGGTTGATGGAGGGAGAATGGGAGTGTTTCAGGAAGGAAGAACTGATCATGGAGGTAGAATTGGTGGAGTCAACATCAGCCCAATTTAATGAATCCTCTCTCGGCCAGGTGTCAGGTGTTGTCAGGTCAGGTCAAGGCTCGCCCACCCCCATCTTTTGGCCGTAAATTTGACAGTTCGTCGGCTTCACCTCAATGAATGGGATTAGCGGGCCGTGTCGACTCCACCAATTCTACCTCCATGACTGTGATTGAAGGTTTGTGGGAGGGTGAAAAGTGAACAGGAGGAGGAAAAATATATGTAAGGGTGGGAGTGAGGAAGAAAGGAGAGGAAAGGAGCTGGGGGAGAAGGAGAGGAGGAAGAGGAAACGTGGGAGTGAGGAAGAAAGGAGAGGAAAGGAGCTGGGGGAGAAGGAGAGGAGGAAGAGGAAAGGGTGAGAGAGAGGAGAGTGCTCGTATATGGAGGAGGCGAGGGAAGGATGGGAACCAGGAGTCGCCAGGCTGAGTGAACGTTCCCCGGGGCAGAGTTTGGAGTCTTTCATCGATGCCGCCGCTCACACCCACTCTCTCACTCCCCCCCCAACCACCACCACCACCACCACCACACACACACACACACACACACACACACACAGAAAGAAAGGTCCAGTGAATAGGAAAACAAGTAAACAAACGTGCATAGACACACACCCACGCCCATAGGGTCATAAAGCTTCGCGTCAAATAGGAAGAGACAGTAATGAGCCGGCGCGCAGGCTGTAAACACACACAAACACACACGCTCCCTCGCACGCCTTCTAATTTCCGCCACGAACCAGGTGTTAACAAGAGCCTGATAATTTAATAACACACGCCGCCTCTACCGAGGGTCGACGGGCAGGGCTCTTTCGTCACGGCTTATTACTTGTTCCAGGGTGAAGGAATGCCTACCAACACGACCTCACTCACCCTCACCCTTCGCCCTCCTCCAGCACTCCCCCCCCCCCCCTTTCGGCTTTTTTACCCTCACATACGTTCAGGTAAAAAGTATTATCAATTTTCCGCGGTCAGAGAGAAAACAGACTCCAGGGTTTTGCATTTTTTGAGGGGATAAACTCGAATGATTTACCCCGTTGGACACACCTGTCTGAGCGCGGCGTGGCGTGTCTAGGGAGGGGCGCTGTGCCTTTTTTGTGCCGCTCTGCAGATGACGCCGTGTTTTTTATCCTTGTTTAAAAAATGATGTAGTGGAGTCTTCACATCGATTCAGCTTCATGTAGAGTTTCTTTTCATAGTACAGCTGATTTTCAACAACAATAACAACAACAACAATAATAATAATAATAATAATAACAATAATAATAATAATAATAATAATAATAATAATAATAATAATAATAATAATATAGCAAATAGCAAGTGAAAAAACGTAAGTAACTAAGGAACGTTTTCTTTTTCCTTGATAAACACACACACACACACACACACACACACACACACACACACACACACACACACACCAATCTGATAAAGAAAACCCCTCGAGCCAGGCAGCCAAGACTATATAGCTCTGCCAGGGTTACGAAAGCGCGCTACCTCACACCAGACAGCTGCCGTGAGCAAACTTTCGGTCGCGAGCTGAGCCGCTGAGCACCGTACCCACAAAACCACCCGGCAAAGTAGCAACAAAAACAACACAAAGGTCCCAAGATTCCGCTCCCTACCTAAAACCACTCGGCCCCTAACAACAGAAGCAATAATGACAATGATAATAAAAAGGGGCAACGAAAACAAAAACACTATTGTATACCAAGGTTCCATCCCTCCCTAGAACCACCCGACCCCTATAATAATAACAATAAAAAGTAGCAAGAACAACAACACAAGATTCCTCCTAAACACCCTAACCCTTATCCTCCCCCCCCCCCCTCCTCACACACACACACACACACACACACTCCGCATTCCGTGAGCGCCACCCAGCCAGCGAGGCTCAACACGGCAGCCCTCGTGACTCTGTTTACAAACAAATCATGATCCGGAGATTGGCTGAGTGACGTCACGGTCGCCGCGTCACACCAACAACAAACAAACAATTAAGTCTCTTCTCCCTTTGGCGACGAGATGAGACGCGAGAGGGAAGGAGAGGAGAGGTGAGAATGCCAAGGAAAGGTCAGGAGATGAGAGAGAAGGAAAGGAGAGGAAGGCGAAGGAAAGGTCAGGGGATGAGAGGAAGGGAAATGAGGATGGGGGAAGAGAGAAATGGAGACCAGATGACACACGGGAGAAAATAAAGGAGAGGAACGCGAAAGGAAAGGTCAGGAGATGAGAGAAGTGAAGAGGGGAGGGGAGGGGAATGGAGAGCAGTGAGATAACGCACAAGAGAGCCGGAGAGGAGAGGAGAGGTTAATAAGGTAAGGAAAGGAGAGAACAAGAGAATAGGAGAGAGGAGAGGAATTAAAAGCAGAGGAGAAGAGATTAAGAACAAGAGAGCAGGAAAGGAGCTGAGAGGCAAAAAAAGGAGTTAAAGGGAGAGAAAGAGCGGAGAGATGAGGTAGAGAGCACAAGAAAGGAAAGTGAAGAGATAAAAAACAAGACACTATGAGAGGAAAGGAGAAGAAATTAAAGGAAAATGAAGGAAAGGAAAGGAAAGGGAAGGGAAGAAAAGAGGAAAAGAAAGGAAAGGAAAGAAAAGGAAAAGATAGTGGAGGAGAGAAAAGGAAGGAGAAACAAGACCCAAAACATCAGGAGAAAAAAAAGAAAAAAAGGAAAGGAAAGGAAAGAAAACAAAAGAAAAGATAATGGAGGAGAGAAAAGGAAGGAGAAACAAGACCCAAGACATCAGGAGGAAAAAAGAAAAAGGGAAGGAAAGGAAAAGGTGAGAAATACACAAAAAACATAACAAAAATAAAAGGCCTCCGGGTTGGGTGGGTGGGTGGGAGGGATGCTGATATAAGACAGGAGGAAGGAGACGGTGGGAACAGGGATGCTTAAGACTATCTCGCTGTGTCCGCCCATAAGCTGAATCTCAAAAAAAGTTTCGTTTAGTCGGCGCAACATCTGTGGTCATATGCCGGAGTGCTGAATCTTAAGGGCATGGAGTAAGGGAAGGAAGGATATGAATGTAGAGGATAATGGGAAGGGGAAGGAAGGAAATAAAACTATACTAACATCTACGATTGAAAAGTAGTATAAAGAACGTGTTTGATTTCATTTTACGAGCCTTAATGTGTGTGTGTATGCGTGTGTGTGTGTGTGTGTGTGTGTGTGTGTGTGTGTGTGTGTGTGTGAGAGAGAGAGAGAGAGAGAGAGAGAGAGAGAGAGAGAGAGAGAGAGAGAGAGAGAGAGAGAGAGAGAGAGAGAGAGAGCATGAATAAATTAATACAAGGAAAAAAGAAGAAAAGAAAGAAAGAAAAGAAATGAGAGAGAGAGAGAGAGAGAGAGAGAGAGAGAGAGAGAGAGAGAGAGAGAGAGAGAGAGAGAGAATAGATCTAATCAAATACAACAGAGGAATAGGCTTTGGTCGAAGTTGTAGAGAGGCGAACAGAGAACGATGGGTGGTGGGAGGGGAGGGGATAGAGGTGAGGGGGAGGGGGGCGGGGAGGTAAGGGGGTGAACGGGCTGTATATGGCTGGCAGAATGAAAGGGGGATTGTTTTAACAGGAAGAGAAGGGGGGTGAAGGGGGTAATGGGCCGAGGGAGGGGGTGGAGGCCTGCAAAGGAAGAAAGAAACCTGATGGAAGGGCTGGGCGAGGGGAGGGGAAGGTGGGGGGGCGAGAGGAGGGGGGGAGGGAGGGAGGGATGTTAGCTGGCGGTGTTGTGTGTTGAGGGGAATTTAATAAGTTATGGATTTGGTGAACTTGCGAAATTCGAACACAGCTTGGAGGTGCTATAGAGCCATATGGGTGATCTCTCTCTCTCTCTCTTTGTTTGTTTGTTTGTTTGATTGCTTTGTCTGGCTGGCTGGCTCTCTCTCTCTCTCTCTCTCTCTCTCTCTCTGTTTGTTTGTTTGTTTGTTTGATTGCTTTGTCTGGCTGGCTGGCTGGCTGGTTCTCTCTCTCTCTCTCTCTCTCTCTCTCTCTCTCTCACACACACACACACACACACACACACCACCTTAAAAAGCGTCACACAATGAATATAAATACTATCACACCACCTCAGACACTGTTGCCATATCGCCTCTAAGTTCACACCACGATACACACCTAAGTCAAAACTCTAAGATATTACACGCCAATCACTCGTACATTGCCTCCCCATCACCACCAGCATCTACAAAGCCACAAACGCATCAAAACGGCGCTTTACACTCGGATATATCGCCGTATTATTAGTGTGTCCGCAATATATATACGTCAACTTCAATCTTCTATAATAACTCTTTCTACTTCTCTCATTTCCCTCTCAGTTTATCTTTCTCGGCGTCTCAGGTGTTTGGGAGCAGGTGAACAAGCAGCTTATAGTGTCCCTCTGTACCTGATGCGTCTCTTATAATGATAATAAATACAAGCTGAGGAGACAGTTCGCGCGTGCAAGGGTGTGGCGGTCTGTCGCATAGGGTCAAATGAGCTCTTAAAACCTGTGACTTACGAGCCCTATTGTCATGCCCGAGGTCCTCAAGTAAAGGAGTCCCCGGCGCTCACCCTGCCTCGGAGAATACAGCGGAAATGAGCGACACTGCGTACCTCATTGTTGGCTTCGAATCAATTGTTAAGTCGACTCTTCCACGACTGAACGAGGCTCCAAATACGTAGAGGGTAGGTCCGACAACAACAGCAACAACAACAACAGCAACCTAACCTAACCTAACCTAACCTAACCTAGCCTAGCCTAGCCTAACCTAACCTAACCTAACCTAACCTAGCCTAGCCTAACCTAACCTAACCTAACCTAACCTAACCTAGCCTAGCCTAACCTAACCTAACCTAACCTAACCTAGCCTAACCTAACCTAACCTAACCTAACCTAACCTAACCTAACCTAACCTAACCTAGCCTAGCCTAACCTAACCTAACCTAGCCTAGCCTAGCCTAACCTAACCTAACCTAACCTAACACCATTATCGTTAGGGGCGGAATAATGCAAGAGAAATACGTACGTCAGCCTTGTCAGGGGGAACGATAACAAAGCAAATACTCGTCAACTCCCGCCACTGCAGAGTCGTGTAGAAGGGCATAATAAGGTGTAGTGTGTCTGCTGCGGTATCGGGGCGGAATAATGCAAGAGAAATACGTCAGCCTTGTCAGGGGGAACGATAAGAAAGGAAACACTCGTCATCCCCCGCCACAGCAGAGTCGTGTAGAAGGGCATAATAAGGTGTAGTGTGTCTGCTGCGGTATATCGAGTTCTTGCCAGCGGAGATTATGCGTTTAACAAGTTCGAAATTGCCCATGATACCAGCGATAGAAGAGGAGTGATGGGGCATTGGCGCGGCGATGAGGCGATTACTGCCGACGTTAACGAGAATACACGCTTAATGAGACAGGGCTCGGCTTCACCCTATTTATGGACGCCCTCAGCAACCCAACCTCACTTAGTCTCAGCGTGGGCTAATGAGGAGTCTCTTTACGGCGACTTTTCATGCGAGGCAGTTTAAAGCTACTATCAACCTTTGCATTTTGGTGTTGTGTTTGTATTGCCTTTGTGATTTATGACCTTATTACTAGCACGGGCATTGGCAGTTATATGTTATTTTTATCCTCCCTTCTCTGTCATTGTGTAAACGTTAAGATGGTCATGGTTGTTATTGTGTTTGTATAGCCACTGTGATTGATGACCTTATTACTAGCACGGGCATTGGCAGTTATATGTCATTTTTTTCCTCCCTTCTCTATCTTTGTATAAACGTTCATAGTTGTTATTGTGTTTGTATAGCCTTTGTGATTTATGACCTTATTGCTGGCACGGGCATTAGCAGTTATATGTTATTTTTTTTCCTCCCTTCTTTGTCATTGTGTAAACGTTCATAGTTGTTATTGTGTTTGTATTGCCTCTGTGATTGATGACCTTATTACTGGCACGGACATTAGCAGTTATATGTTATTTTTTTCCTCCCTTCTCTGTCATTGTGTAAACGTTAAGATGGTCATGGTTGTTATTGTGTTTGTATAGCCTCTGTGATTGATGACCTTATTACTGGCACGGGCAATAGCAGTTATATGTCATTTTTTTTCCTCCATTCTCTGTCATTGTATAAACGTTAAGATGGTCATGGTTGTTATTGTGTTTGTATAGCCTCTGTGATTGGTGACCATATTACTGGCACGGGCATTAACATTTATATGTCATTTTTTTCCTCCCTTCTCTGTCATTGTATAAACGTTAAGATGGTCATGGTTGTTATTGTGTTTGTATAGCCTCTGTGATTGATGACCTTATTACTGGCATGGACATTAACAGTATTGCCTTTTTTTTTCCTTTTCTGTCATTATGTGAACGGGAAGATGGTTATAGTTTTCATTCTAATTATTGCGTTTCTATAGCCACTGTGATTGATGACCTAATTACTGGCACGGACATTAACAGTATTATAGGGTTTTTTTTTTTTTTTTTTTTCTAAGTTGTTCATAGTTTTAATTCCCGTTATTGTGTTTCATAGCCAAAGTGAATGATGACCTAATTACTGGCACGGATAGTAGCATATTTCCTTCTTTTTCTGCCTCCTCTATATCATTGTATAAACGAAAAGATCATTATGGTGTTAACCGGTAAAGCCATTCATTGTGCGTCATATTCCTCCATTTTTCAACGGCCTCGTCATGTGCACTGTTTAACCGATTATACGCAGAGGTTTCAGCCAGCCGTTTTTTCTCCCTTTCCCTCTGTTAAAGACTAATGGGCAGTGATGAGAGCCAGAGATCACCTTCAAACATAAAGTGACCTGTTGAAGCAATTATCCAAAGATGATTCAGCCAGTGTCTCATTATTTCTCTCCCTCTGTTATTAGGGAAGTGGTGAGTAGGAGATATTGCCTTCACAAATAATGCATCATAAAACAAAGCGTGATAGTCGAACAGAAACATTAATCTTCAGGCAAGGTATGTATAAGTGGCGGTTCAGTTCTCTCTCGGAAATGTTAGCAGTAATAAGATGATAAGACAGAGGACAGACGGCATACCTGTACAAGACACGCCAACAAACAAACCTTCAAGTCGAGTAAGAAACAAGTCTTTAAGGAAGGAAGGAAGGAAGGAACGGAAGGAAGCAAAGGACGGAAGGAAGGAAAGGAAGGAAGGGAGGAAAGGAAAGGAAAGGAAAGGAAAGGAAAGGAAAGGAAAGGAAAGGAAAGGAAGGAAGGAAGGAAGGAACGGAAGGAAGCAAAGGACGGAAGGAAGGAAAGGAAGGGAGGGAAGGAAAGGAAGGAAAGGAAAGGAAAGGAAAGGAAAGGAAAAGGAAGGAAGGAAGAGGCGGTTCATTCCTCATATTTTACGGTAAAGGAAGCAGCTCAAGGATTAAAATCAATCAATAAATTAAAAAAACGCCAACACTACTACTATAAAAGAAAGTAGAGAAGAGAGGCTGAAAGAGAGATCAGTATCGGCCTTTAAGTGTCAGTATACTCTCTTGGAAATGCTAACAATAGAATTACAAAACAGAGGAGGACAAAATGCATACCCGTACAAATTAAAGAGACAAGCTGTAATATTATTTTCCGTATCCTTCGAATCAATAACTAACGCTGCTGGTGACCTAAACGACGGTGCTGCCTCCCCTTATAGTGTATGAAGACCACATTTCACAATAGTACAGTCACGGCTCAGTCTGTCCCCTCACCAGTATAACAAAGACCAGCTGTGATATACGTACATAACACACACACACACACACACACACACACACTCTGGATGCTGGTATATATAATTAGAGCTAAGAACATTCGTGAATTCAAAGCAAAGTTGGAAGAAAGCAGATATGGAGACAAGACAACATGACCTTAGTGTAAATCTTGTATACTATAACTAGATAAATAAATAAATACAGAGAGAGAGAGAGAGAGAGAGAGAGAGAGAGAGAGAGAGAGAGAGAGAGAGAGAGAGAGAGAGAGAGAGAGAGAGAGAGAGAGAGAGAGAGAGAGAGAGAGAGAGAGAGAGAGAGAGAGAGAGAGAGAGAGAGAGAGAGAGAGAGAGAGAGAGAGAGAGAGAGAGAGAGAGAGAGAGAGAGAGAGAATATGACCTTTTGCTGCAAGCACTTGTGTAAATAAAAGGGCTGATACCTCACTATGAACACACACTTAAGCGACGTCTGCGCGCATGTGCACATATATGCAGGCACGCATATACAAATATACACAGACGCATCAGAAGGCTCCGTGATGAGTGGTGGGCGGGGCGCTGCGAGGACGGGCCGAGGCTGGGGAGAGGCTTGGCCGAGATGACTTCCCTTATCTCAATACTGTCCGAGGTTTCCACCGCCCTGCCTGATGCGCCGAGCCAACAGGTACTGATTCTGTCACGGGAACGACGGCCCTCAAACATGACCAAATACATTCACACACACACACACACACACACACACACACACACACACACACACACACTACGCAGCTGCACTTGAACACTGTTTCATGAATATAACAGTAACATTGAGAACAGAGTGTCAAGAAAGTCGAGCCAGGTACCAATACTGTCACGGGAACGACGGCCCTCAAACATGACCAAATACACACACACACACACACACACACACACACACACACACACACACACACACACAACGCAGCTGCACTTGAACATTGTTTCATGAATAGAACAGTAACGTTGAGAACAGAGCGTCAAGAAAGTAATGAAAGGATGGAGGAAGTGGCGAGATGAGGACATGAAAGAGCAGAGGAGGCTACAAGGCCACACTCATGTAGTAAACAATTGAATAATGTGTAAAAGATAAACAAACGTAAACAAAGTAAGTACGGAGCATGCGGTAAAACTCCAGGCTTAAAACACGCTTCCCCCGCGGCAGACACCACCTTCAGACGTCGAGCCACCGCCGCTTAAAGGGAAGGAAGCCCCGCGAATCCCTGCCGAGGAGACGGACCCTGGTAGCCGTTCGCCGCGCCGGTCAGGGGTGACGGGGGCGACATAAACAAGTGGTGGTGGACTTTTTTCCCCCGAGAAAGGTTTGGCCGCCACCATATACGGGGAGGAGGAACTCTTTGTGCCCCGTGCGATGCGGGTGGTGCCTTCCAGGGGGCCAGTAGCGATCACTCTAAATTACCTGGTTCTCACAAATGTTCCAGTCCAGACGTCAATCAAAATTACCGCCCCCTCCTTTCACATAAACACGGAGGTTGCTGAAATAACTGTCTCATTGGTAAATAACACAGCAAGACTTAACCTACGTTCGGGTTTTTTCGTCCTTCAAGCACTATTGGGTTCATCTTGACGCGTTCTTCATGGCCAGTCCATTTATCGAGCATCTGACGGCCAGCTGACCCCGTGACGGAGCTGTCTTTTGTTAGCGTCCCCTGCCTGGCTGCGGCGTGTGTGTGGGTGAGGGGGGGAGGATGTGTGGGTGTGGGGGGGGGGTACAGAGACAGACAGACAGACAGACAGACACACATAAGGACAGAAATGGACACAATGGACATTCAGACAGAGACAGACCGACACACAGGCAAACATACATATATACATGCACACAAACACGGACAAAAACCCATCTACACGAAAATTATACTTGACACTTTATTAATTGAACAAGCCTTAAATATACACGAGACGCAAGCGAACTTATGATGATGATGATGATGAGGAGGAGGAGGAGGAGGAGGAGGAGAAGGAGGAGGAGGAGAAGGAGGAGGAGGAGGAAGAAGAGGAGGAAGAGAAGGGAGAAAATAATGATGATGACAATATGATGCCGTGTGTGTGTGTGTGTGTGTGTGTGTGTGTGTGTGTGTGTGTGTGTGTGTGTGTGTTAGAGCGCGCAGGGGTTCGATTAGTGAATTAGTGGACACAATTAGAGTTGGAGTAACGTTATATTGCCTCCATTCCCACCTGTCATTAGCACGCAGGTAAAGAAAGTGTGTTAAGAAAATGGAAACAGGAAGGAAGAAAAAGTGACGTGACAGGAGAGGCGACGTCTGACACTGCTACAAGGAACGGCAAAGAAAGGGAAGTTTAAATAGAGTAAATAAAGGGAGTATGAAGAATTAAATATAAGAGCGGAATGAAATGGTGACGTTCGTGGGAGAGAGAAGAGGCGAGAAGCTTATGAAGTACGATTAATGTAAAGAGAGAACGTACAGGAGAAGGAGAAAAGGTACGGTATGGAAAGCTAAGGATGGCAGGGAAAGACATATAAAACTAAGCACTCAAAAATCTCTCATATATGGAGGCGAGAAGCTTATGAAGAACGAGAGAGAATTAATGTAAACAGAGAACGTACGGAAGAAGGAGAAAAGGTACGGTATGGAAAGCTAAGGATGGCAGGAAAAGAAAATTGTTAAAGATAACCTCTAAAAAAACTCTCACATGGAGGCGAGAAGCTGGCGGACCATGAGAGTATTAATGTAAGTATAAATGACCCACGGAAGAACAAGGTACGGTATGGAAAGCTAAGGATGGCAGGGAAAGAAAAGGTAGAAGTTATCTCTCTTAAATAGGTCATAGGGAAGCGAGATGATGCACCCGGGAATAACAAAAGGTATGAAAAGCTAAGTACGCCAGGGAATAATAAGGGTAAAAGTAGTCTCTCTTAAGATATATGAAGGCAAGTTGAGAGTATACAAGAAGGTATTAGTGTACGTTAATTAGTGTGAGGTAAAGATTAGCTCTCTTAAAATACGTTATAATTATGGAAGCGAGAAGATGATGCACAGAGAAAGGAGAATAGGTATGGAAAGCTAAGGATGGCAGGGAAAGAAAAGGTGAAGTTAAGCTATGTACGGTCTCTCCTATATATGCCATACACGCCTCATCAGGTGTAGCGAACGCAAGTCACCCACGACGGCACAAGACAGCGCGCGGGCCATGCATCAGAATCTCGTGTAATTGCACAAAACGTTAGCAGCAGCAGCAGCAGTAGTAGTAGTAGTAGTAGTAGTAGTAGTAGTAGTAGTAGTAGTAGTAGTAGTAGTAGTAGTATCATTACTATCATGGTGAAGAAAGATAAGTATTGCGATTTCTCCCTTCAGGTTGAACCCAAGCCTCTCCACGCAGGCACGCCGCTACACTAATACTGCCTCGCGTCACCTTCGCCTGCCTGCCTGTCCGTCATGGCGCTCGTCTGCCTAACTGTCTGTGTGCTCTTTCATCTGTTTGAACTCATCCATTGTCCGGCGTGACGGGGCATCTGTCTGTTTCACTCTCGTGCTGAACGTTTCTGACAGCTAAGTTGGGGGTTCCATAGCACACGTTTCTGAGCACATTCCTTCATGGTTCACTTGCTGTGCCTCAAGGTAAGTTTTCCACACTGTTTGACCATTTCCATGAAGTGTCAAGTTTTATTTTCCCTCACGTATGTGTTTTCCAGCTGTTCATCCTCCCTTTTCGGGCTGGTCGATAACTGGCTCCCTAAGGAAATCTGGGGAAGGTAAGGTGGGGTAACCCGAATCTGATACTTGCCCTGTGTTCCGGGGTAATGGAGTTTTCCTCACAACGTGCTCAAGGGCCAATAAGAAAATGAGCACTGTGGCCACGCGCATGCTATATCATACGCCCGAAACTTCACCTGTTACCTTGTATGTACTTCGTTATAATTTTTATTATTACTATAAGAGACCAAGCAGGTAGAGACGGAGGAGTGCGGCCACTATAAACTGTCGTTCAGCAGCCCCAAAACACCTGGGACGCCAAGTGTGTTCCGGGTCTACCCACGGTCCTGAGTGTATCAACTTATGTCAGACATTTTAGTCTTATTACATTTACACCCACTAACCTTTCTCCCCAGCACGCCCTTTTACCTGTCTGCTTGCCTCGTTGCCGCTCACTCCCGCCTCCCACACCCCTGAGTGAGGCTCCCTAAATGACCAGGCCAGCCACCCCGCCTTATACGGCCACCACCCACGGCACAGCGCCGCCCGCCGCCCTCCACCATGCACGCCGGCACGCAGCCGACGTGCTGTGCCCAGCATGCCGCCCTTAAGTGGCGAGAAGATTGTCTCCTACTGATGCGTGTCTCTCTATCTGCCAGACCCACTTTGAAGCACGCCATGCAAGGCCATTATCTGTTTACGCGTGTATTTGTTTGTTTGTATATGAATGAATGTATGTATGTATGTATATATATATATATATATATATATATATATATATATATATATATATATATATATATATATATATATATATATATATATATATATATATATAAACACACACACACACACACACACACACACACACACACACACACACACACACACACACACACACACTTTAACTTCTGGACACGCACGTTGGGCTGTAAAAAATTACTCTTTAAGGGAAAACAGACAAAACAAAGAAGTAACAACAGAAGATGGTACGACATTGTCATTGACGAAGGCTATCTCACAGTCCATCAGCCTCAGATGCACACAGTAGCCTCCAAGATGATAAGGTGCCACACAGATTCATTCATCTCGCCATTCATTTTACCTTAGGAACGCCTGCCATCCAAGGCTATCGCTAAGCAGCTTTTTTACCCTCCTCAGCACTCTGTGACTCCATATCCAGCCACAGTCTGCGCCCTCCCAGACTGATTTCCCAGCCACCTTAACTACCGTGTGTGTTTTTGTCGGAACACACACACACACACACACACACACACACACACACACACACACACCTCTCTCTCTCTCTCTCTCTCTCGTGCTGTGCCTGAGGGGTTCTCTGTTTGCTTTGGGGAAGAGAAATGTCTCTTGATGAGCTGCGGTGGCGAGGGATGGCGTGGGCGAGGCGGGGCGGGGCGGGGCGGGGACGGGAGGGGTGATAGTGAGGGTGGTGATGGTAGTGGTGATGATGTTAATAAACGATGCATATAGTAGTAACTTAATAATGGCGGCGGTACATTAAGCTACACACATTTCCAGCTGACTGACCTTTTTCTTTTTCTTTTTCTATTCTTCTTTTTTTGTTCTTTCTTTCTTTCTCTTTCTAAATCTTCTTCTTCTTCTTCTTCTTCATCGTTTTCTTCTTCTTTTTGACACATATCGCTTAGTTTTTTTCTTTTTTAAGCAAAGACAGCTCAAGGGCACAAAAAAAAAGGAAACAATAATAAAAAAACGCCCGCTACTCGCTGCTCCTCCTCCCGCTTAGTTCCTCGAGATGACAAAAGAGAAGAGTAATATTTTGCAGTGTGGCGTCGAGGTTTGACAAGTTAACGCTAAATGCCAAATAATGGAGTATGCCCTAAATATGCGTGTTTTGGGGGTATTCTGTTGCATTATATAGCGTTGGAATGCTGAGAGGGGTGATGGTGGGTGAATATAGGTGGGAGGGAGGGATAGGGAGGGTCTCAGGACATCATAGGACTTGTGTGGAGTGTAGGAGGTTCTTTCATTTTGAGGACGGAGTTTGTTAAAAGTGTTAGATTATCACACCTATAGTCAACATTTGTTTTGGGGGTATTCTGTTGCATTATATAGCGTTGGAATGCTGAGATAGTTGATGGTGGGGGAATACAGATGGGAGAGAGGGATAGGGAGGGTCTCAGGATATCATAGGACCCGTGTGGAGTGTATAGGAGGGGATTTTTTAAGTGTCCCATTAGTAGTCATTAACAGCATGTGGCTAGTTTGTCTCTTTCATTCTGAGGACGGAGTTAATTAAAAGTGTTGAATTTTCACACATAGTCGACATTTCACAAACTTAGTCGTAAAAATATATAAAAATCAACAAAGCGAACTAACCATGCCATGAAAAGCGGGTCAAAGAAGACAAATCAGCCACTTTATTGTTAGGAGAGACTAGAGAGAGAGAGAGAGAGAGAGAGAGAGAGAGAGAGAGAGAGAGAGAGAGAGAGAGAGAGAGAGAGAGAGAGAGAGAGAGAGAGAGAGAGAGAGAGAGAGAGAGAGAGAGAGAGAGAGAGAGAGAGAGAGAGAGAGAGAGAGAGAGAGAGAGAGAGAGAGAGAGAGAGAGAGAGAGAGAGAGAGAGAGAGAGAGAGAGAGAGAGAGAGAGAGAGAGAGAGAGAGAGAGAGCGGCAATTTGTCAGGCTCTTCTTTGATCATGTCCTCCTCCTCCTCCTCCTCCTCCTTCTCCTCCTCCTCCTCCTCCTCCTCCTCCTCCTCCTCCTCCTCCTCCTCTCCATCTTTTTCTTTAAAAAAAAAAAATCTTCTTTTTCTTCTTTTGATTTTGATTTTTCTTGTGTTTCTTACTACTTTTCTTGTGCTTCTTATATTTCTTTTTGTTTTCCTCTTGTTTTTCTTTTATTCTTTTTGTTTGTTTCCGTTTTTGTTTTGTTTTTTTTTCTTTATTTTCTTTCTTTTTGATGGTGTTGCGGACTAAAGGTGATGTGTATCATTACTTTTTTTCCTCTTTCTCTGTTGTGTGTTATTATGGATGAGTCTTATTCACCCCAGGTAAGATTCACTCATAGTCTTGAGGGCGTTAGTCTTCCTCTACGGACGATACAACTTTCATAAGAACCTTTTCTTCTGTGCTGGAGGTGCAGCTATATCAACAGCCTACTCTCTAAATTTTGACTTTTTTAAAGTCAAGGTCTGTCTCACCCCGACAGTTAAGTCAGGGTCAGCAACCCTCCCCATTTCTCCGTTCAAGAAGGGTGGGGCAACATATACGTTGTTGGCATTTAGGGTTGGCGTCCTCTTCGGAGAGCCTGCAGAGGCCGGGAACCTCCTCAAGGTCCCCTGGTGACCTCGAGATCGTGAGGGGCCCCAGTGCCCCTCGGTAACTTCGCCTAGGACGTGAGGGGACCCAAGGCTTCACTTTCGGTCCCCAGTCACGGCAGGATGGCGTCCTCTTCGGAGCGCATGCACACACTCACACGCACACACACACACACACACACCTTTCACTTGACCCTCCCATGCACACACTCACCTCTCACACGCCCACACCACCTTAGGATCACAACTCAGGTCAACACATAAACGAACTGGCGAGACTGCAAGGAATAAAATATCTCTTCAAAGTCTCAGTGTTCTTATTTATATTATTTTCGTATCAGTTTTTATTTATATAATTTTCGTATAATGTTTTGCGTTCATCACTTAGACTAAACTGTGATGCTTTCTAACCTCATCAGTTACTCCAGCGCGTGAGTAACACCTTGATATCAGCCTCTCAGGTGCATGGCGGGAGCAGGTGCGAGCGAGGCTTTCTCCCCCCTAGGGCTGGGAGGGAGATATGTGTCGAAAATGAATGTGCCACTTCGTTAAGATATCTGAACTCTGTATCCCGGGGTTTAGTCAATGTCAGGGAGATGCTTAGTCAGAATCCCGACCGTTGATAAAGTCGGGAGTCCTGCTTTGTAACACGGCAAACTGGGCTGCATGAGTGGTGGTCACCTGTCAAGAAATAATACCGGCGCCACCTGCTCGCAGCTCCTCACGCATCACATCGAGGATCAAGCGGCTCACAGGAAGAAAGCTGTGTGCCCAGAAAGATGTGGGGCACTGAAGGTGTGTGTGTGTGTGTGTGTGTGTGTGTGTGTGTGTGTGTGTGTGTGTGTGTGTGTGTGTGTGTGTGTGTGTGTGTTACCTTATTTCCCCCAAAGCACTCCAGCCCGGTCATATAAGTCTTTTTATTTCCGGTTCTGGTGAGGAATTTGATTCACTAACTGTTCGAATTGCGAGACGAAAAATTAAGAAAGAAAGAAAGAAAAGAAAGAAAAATGAAAAAAAAATAAAGGGAAGAAAAAAAAAAAAATAAAAAAAAAAAAGAATGGATGAATGAATGAATAAATGAAAAAAGAATAAAAGAAAGAAAGAAAGAAAGAGAAAAAAGAGTAAAAAGAAATAAGGAAGTGAAAGAGAACATTAGAATTAGAGACCACCTAGGCCGGTGTGCCCAAACTAGGCGGCGTGTAAATGTCAATCAAACTGGATCAGTGTTTTACTTCGTGTTTGACTTCGAACATTTGTCGGTTTAATTTCTTTACCGAGACCATGACGCTGCATGGCTTAGTGTTCTACTGGAGGCATGTCGCACCCTACATGGGCAGTACTGACAGGAAAGTATTGTGCAGTAGATGAATGTATGTATTTGTATGCGGCTGAGCAACATAACAGCGTTTTGTCTGCGTGTTGGGACTGAACGAAAGTAACCGGTGTCTTCATCTAAAGAAAATTTATAAACAAAACAAACCATAAACTCTTTTTTTTTTTTTTTTACGTCTACGCCTATAGCGCCGGTAGGCTTGCTTAAGGGGCCTGGATGGTGTTCGGCCCCAGCCCGTCACGGCGCAGGCAAGTGTTTATAGTGGCGCTCTTTCAAACATGATCGTTGTTTCTATTCCCAAACATTACACAAATACATGAAGTTTTCTCTGCAATTAGTGGTACAGGTAAAGTTGAGGGCATATGCAATAGTTGCGCGTGGCCTCGGTGCTCATTTCCGTCTCATTTGCCCTTGAGCGCGTAGCGGGTAACACAAAGACCCCATTACCCGGGCAAGACCCCGGGACAAAGGGCCAGTGTGACATGCGGGTTACCACAGTTCACCTTTCCCAGGCTTCCTCAGGTACCCGTTTGTCGACCAGCCCGAAAAGGAGGATGGCAACTGAACATACCGAGCGTCGACTTCTCGTGCTGGGACTCGAGCCGAGGATTCGTAGCTTGGCGTGAAGTTGTTATATCTGATAATCATCCAGATTATATGTAAGACAAGGATGGGATGCATCCAAGCTTTCGCGTCCATTTCTTTCAGTAAACCCCAGAATAAGTAACAAGTTATTAGTGCAGGGGTTATGTCAGAAAAAAAACAGCTTCGGGTGCAATGAATGCAAAGATTTCTAATGATGGGGTACCATAATCATTCTAAAAATATATATTTTGGTAACTTTTTCCATTCAATGCACACAACATCACATAAGCCCATGCACTATATTTCAAGTTGCTGTCACAGACCACTGTCTTCAAACACTATTTGATAGGTAATATGATTATAAAGCTGAGATGCATGAGGCACAGTGCAACACTTACTTTCATTCTGGTCTACACCTTCGTAATTATCATTATGCCAATCTTTAAAACCTGTCTTCGTGCAAACCTAAGCATTGGTCCTTTCACTGCGGAAACGTAAGACTCCTGCGACATAATATTACTTTCCTCTTTCAGAAGCAAATCAGTCATGAACTTTGGGTTACGAGGGATTATGGAACGAAGGTCGGTGTATCATTATTATCAGCACATAAGAGCTCCCAATATGTTTAACTGATCTCCAATAGTAAACCCTCCGTGTTCTGTTCCCAAAAAGAATATAGCATCGCGATAAATTTGGCTGCCATGGACTAAGGCTTTCTTCCGCCTCTAATTACGAATGCTCTTTTACGATGAGTCATATTTTTTTTCTTCAGCTGTCGACCCAAGTGTTAGTTCCACAAGTTAACAAATAAAGAATGGCATTGCTAAATAAATAAGATGAAAGGCATAAAAATGGAATAGGATAGTGGGGAGAGAGGGTGTGTGTGTGTGTGTGTGTGTGTGTGTGTGTGTGTGTGTGTGATAGCTATTTGGATATCTGCGTTCAAGTCTCTCTCCCTCTCTCTCTCTCTCTCTCTCTCTCTCTCTCTCTCTCTCTCTCTCTCTCTCTCAACAACAACAACAACAACAACAAGAAAAAGAAGAAGAAGAAGAAGGAACAGAAGAAGAGAAGAAGGAGAAAAAGAATGATTAGAAAAGGAGGAGAAGAAAAAGAAAAAGAAAAAGAAAAAGAAGAAGAAGAAAAAGGAAGATCGCTCGTGTACTGAAATTAGTCCACGGGCGAGTGTTCCTGACCAAGCCTAGGAAACAGTAACGCCTTCAGATAACGAACTCATATAACTTAAAGGTCGACTTGGCACACGTAGGAAGGGGTACAGTGATTAGATCATTATAAGTTCAAGAATTATAAAGATGAACAAGAACTACGTAGCTCACAAAGAGATTAGATAAAATTGGATGCTTGTAACTAAAAGGGAGATATTTTTTAAGTGAAAGATGAATAAAGTTTGGATATGTGGCAGGAAACAGATCATGTAAAGAAGCTTAGTTAGTAAATGGTAACAGGGAGAGAGGTGGTAAGGATGGGTAAGATATGTGAAGGGGTTAATGGGAAGGTAATAGGGAGGTCAGTGGGAGTTAATGGGTAATGGGGAGGCTAGTAAGGTAATGTGTATATGTTTTTTTTCTCTCTTTTCTTTTCTTTCTTCTACTTTCCCTCTTCCTCTTCGTAAAGTGGATCTCTGTGACTAAAGTGGATACGTCTAATGAAAATGTATATGTTTTTTCTCGCTATTCTTCTCTTTCATATTTTCTTCCCTTTCTTCTACTTTTCCTCCTCCTCTTCGTAAAGTGGATATGTGTATAACTAAAGCTGATACGTCTAATGAAACTGTATATCGTCACCTTCGTAAACAAACCGCCAAAGATATTATTTTTTACTTCTCAGGAAATCAGAAAAGAACTGTTATTATCTCATTTGGCTTAAGATTTAGGCAGGAATGAAAAGGCCAATTCTAGAACACTCAAACCCTGAATGACGAAGGGAACTATACAGAAATGGGCGTCACATGATGGAAGATTGATGTTGACAAAAACCCGGAAATCACTGGAAAATGACTTAGACGATTATTTTATAAGGGTGACGATATATGTAACTAAAAGATAAACAAAACGAGTAGCTAAAAAGATAAATAAAAGTGGGTATGTGCAACTAAAATGTAAATAAGATGTGTAAATAAAAAGATAAATAAAAGTGTATATGCATGATAAACACGCGACGTGCTGTTAATGAATCATAGGAAAGTTACATGAGTTCATAAATACGACAAACAGATGGCGAGGAAAAGGTAAACAGGAGTGACGTCACCTCGCGTGGGCTCACCGGTAACCTGCAGTGCTTTTACTTTCCTGTGCTTGTTCCTGAGTGACTAAGCAAGCAAATATCGACGCTAGTACCGAAGGAGGACTCAAACACCTCTAGAAATCAAGGGCCATATTCTTAGACATTTGACAAGGCTTTCGTAGGAGTTTTGGGCATTTCCAGGGGTAGTTTAATGACCCTTCTGGTAGTTTGGTCCTACTTCTGTACCAGGAACTCTCTCTCTCTCTAAATGACTAAGCTAGCAAACATCGACGCTAGTACCTGAAGGAGGCCTCGCACACCACTAGAAACCAAGGGCCATATTCTTCGACATTTCGGCGCCCGAGTACACATAATTGACAAGGCTTTCATAGGAGTTTTGGGCATTTCCATGGGTAGTTTAATGACCCTTCTGGTAGTTTGGTCCTTCTTCTGTACCAGGAATCTAAATAAACACTCATTAGAACCCGACTGATCTCATCTTCGGCGTTTGGTAATGTTGATGTTAGGGGCGAAAGCGTCTGAGAAAACCGAACTAAAGGTCCATATTCTCAAACATTTCAGGGCTTGCACACCCACAAGATGAGGCTTTCGAAGGGGGTTGTGAATATTTCCATGGGTAGAGCAATGAGCCTCTAGTTCGGCAAGGTTTCCGAACCAAGAACGTGAAAAGAATAACTCATGAACTGTGAGAGCCGAAACTGTGAGAGCCGAACTGTGAGAGCCGAACTGTGAGAGCCGAAACTGTGAAAGCCGAACTGTGAAAGCCGAACTGTGAGAGCCGAAACTGTGAAAGCCGAACTGTGAAAGCCGAACTGTGAGAGCCGAAACTGTGAGAGCCGAAACTGTGAGAGCCGAAACTGTGAGAGCCGAACTGTGAGAGCCGAACTGTGAGAGCCGAAACTGTGAGAGCCGAAACTGTGAGAGCCGAACTGTGAGAGCCGAAACTGTGAGAGCCGAACTGTGAGACCCGAAACTGTGAGAGCCGAACTGTGAGAGCCGAACTGTGAGAGCCGAACTGTGAGAGCCGAAACTGTGAGAGCCGAAACTGTGAGAGCCGAACTGTGAGAGCCGAAACTGTGAGAGCCGAAACTGTGAGAGCCGAAACTGTGAAAGCCGAACTGTGAAAGCCGAACTGTGAAAGCCGAAACTGTGAGAGCCGAAACTGTGAGAGCCGAAACTGTGAAAGCCGAACTGTGAAAGCCGAACTGTGAGAGCCGAAACTGTGAGAGCTGAAACTGTGAGAGCCGAACTGTGAGAGCCGAACTGTGAGAGCCGAAAGCGTATGAGAATTGGGGTCCAAGGCAAAAAATGGTTATCAGATAAATGAAAGGCGTTTAACTGTAAAATATGTGTGAGAATTTCTTAATAAGTCACTCTTCGTTTTTTTTCATTTTGTTCTTGAGTAACTTTCTTTACTGTAAAAAAAAAAAAAAAAAAATGTCAGTGCTTGTTACGAGGCAGATTTTCATGATGTCGAGGTTCCATTAGTGCCATGAGTGCCTGGCTTCCGGGTTCTGGTAACACTGTAAACTGTGAGGCGTGTGGCGCAGAGGTGATTATAGAAAGTTGGAAAGTTTCGTTTAGTCGGCGCAACATCTGTGGTCATATGCCGGAGAGAGACAGGAGGGGGAAGGAATTATAGGAGAATTGAACAGACCCCAGGAGACGGGACACAACCCCCGATTAATACCTGGTACCCATTCAATGCTGGGTGGACAGGGGCGTATATATAGGGTATCGGAAAAGCCGCCCAATTTTTTCCACTCCGCCCGGGAATCGAACACGGGCTGTCTCGATTGTGAGCCGAGTGTGCTAACCACTGCACCACGAAGCCCTCAGAGATGATTATAGCTTTCTCTCGTTCGCCCAGCGCCCAACGTATACACTTGCTTAGGGAATGGGAAGAAATCTGCTTGGTGATGGGGCATGTCTGGGTGTGAGCCACGAGGTACCCTTTTTTTTTTTTTATATAGGTATCCATTGTATCGCCCCCTCTCCTTTTTTATTATTCTTATTTTACTGGTAGTCTTTAATTTCTCTCATCCCTGCATGTCGGCTCATCGAGGGGACTCTGTTTGATCTTATGTTAGTGTCTTTTTTTTATTTTCCCTTGATGCCCTTTCATGAAACTCAATAATAACAATAATAGTAATAATAACAATGCATCATACAGCTTGGATGCATTAGATCACTATAGTTTGTTCACTTAAGTCCGACGCAAGCTAACAACATAAACCTAAGCGTGTTTGCAAGCTGAGTGCTGATTGGTTACTGCTATGGCTTCCAAGTTTGCTTTAACCTCTGTTTGTGTTTATCTCGCGCAGCACTTTCTGCTAATCTGCACTGTGCTTACGAACACGCTTAGGTTTATGTCCTCAGCTTGGGTCAGACTTAAGTGAACAGACTAAAGCAGCATACCCAACACTGTATCACCGTGTGTCTACTGCTCGTGTAAAACTTCTCGCCATACCTGTCTGTCTTGCACCCTCTTCTTCTCCCCCCTCCCACTCCCGCCTGCCCACTTCATAAACTATATACTCCTCCTCCCATATTTCCTCTCCCCTTCGTCTCCCTAGGGCCAGCAATCTCGGTGGCGCGTCCAGGGTAAACTGTCCTAACGCCTTCCCTCTACGGCGGGCTCGGTCGACCTAATCATCGCGTCTGACTGCCTCAAAAGCTGAATAATTCATGTCTCATGCAGACGCTCAATTATCCGGCGGCCATATACGGGAGTCGGGCGGCGTGGCGAGGTGGCCGGCCTCACCACACGCTCCATACAGCCTTTTGCGACCTGACGACGGCCCTTTTGCGTGTGTGTACAAACCAACGATGCCAGATTGTCAAACTCTACCTCCATGTTTGCCAATTTCCGACCCAAAAACTGCTTTCATCACCCAAATAACTGCCTTCACATATGTGGTTATCGTTGAAATGGTTAATTATTGGTGCTTCTTGGCGACAGTTGTGGGCCAGAAACCGGTAAATACGCGGCTCTGAGTACGATAATCTGGCAACGGTGGTACAAACGGCAATATAAAGCCCAACGAGGAGGAAGACTCGAGTGTATACCTGCAATTGGCTCCGAAAAGGGGGCTTCATTCTCTTCGGCGTGGTTGTTGTTCGGTTAATGTTCAGGCGTTTTTATCTCCCTCCTTTTTTTTTTTTTTTTTACAGTAGACAGTTCAAGGGCGTAAAGAAAAATACTAAAAAAAAAGCCCGCTACTTACTGCTCCTGAATAGAGGTCAAAGGAGTGGCCGAAAAGAGAGGTCAATTTCTCCCTCTCTGCCTTCAGCTGCCCTCTGTACTTGGCGCGGCACACCTGAGTTAGGCTTACGTAGCTTCCTAAACACCTATACACTAGCTTTCAACACGACATTATTTTGCTACAGTGCCACTTTGTAAATAGACGATATAGTGTTTCATGATTTATTGCGTTCATTCTCAGAAAAAAATAAGCTATCATAGATGTCATTAATCATCATCATCATCATCATCTCCGGTTACTACTAGTATACTGCAGGGCAAAGGTCTTTCCCAACGTTTTCCACCTCTGTCTGATGTTGGTGTAATCCATTTGTTCGGGCAGATGCTGTACTTTCATCTCCCCACCTGGTTTTCTCTCTTGTCTTTCAAAACGTTTTCCATCTCTCTGTCTGATGTTGGTGTAATCCATTTGTTCGGGCAGATCCTCTACTTTCATCTCTCCACCTGGTTTTCTCTCTTGTCTTTTCCAACGTTTTCCACCTCTCTGTCTGATGTTGGTGTAATCCATTTGTTCGGGCAGATGCTGTACTTTCATCTCCACCTGGTTTTCTCTCTTGTCTTTTCCAACGTTTTCCATCTCTCTGTCTGATGTTGGTGTAATCCATTTGTTCGGGCAGATGCTATACTTTCATCTCCCCACCTGGTTTTCTCTCTTGTCTTTCAAAACGTTTTCCACCTCTGTCTGATGTTGGTGTAATCCATTTGTTCGGGCAGATGCTGTACTTTCATCTCCACCTGGTTTTCTCTCTTGTCTTTTCCAACGTTTTCCATCTCTCTGTCTGATGTTGGTGTAATCCATTTGTTCGGGCAGATCCTCTACTTTCATCTCTCCACCTGGTTTTCTCTCTTGTCTTTTCCAACGTTTCCACCTGATGTTGTTCGGACAGATGTTCTAATTTCATCTCTCCACCTGGTTTTCTCTCTTTCCTAACTCCGAGGCTGAGATTATAAGACACTTTCGCTTCTCACATCAGCTCTTTCTAAAGGTAAAAGAGGGGGTCAGTCGGGTTCTAATTGAGTGTTTCTTCAGGTTCATGGTAAAGAAGAAGGGTCAAAACTACCACCAGGGTCATAAAACTACTCCTGGAAATGCCACGCCTCCTACGAAAGCCTTGTCAAATATGTGTTCTTGGGCGGCGAAATGTCTTATGATACGACTCCTACACTCCTGCCTCCTACCTGGGCCGCCACTCTGTCATTAGTATGCAAGACCAATCGGGGAATACTCGCATGGCAATACATTCACTCCACCCTCCTCATGAACCAACTCAACCACTGAGCTAACCTCCACTGAACTCCATGAACTCGACCATTCTTCATGAACCAGCGGCACACGTGTAACCTCATCGTCCTCTCTCACACTGCATTGTCCTTGGCCGAAGCGCATTCCCAGCCCGCTTTTATTTTTTTACAGCAGAGGAATCGGTTCAAGGGCACAAAATAAGGAAACAAATGTGAAAAAAAAGCCCGCTACTCACTGCTCCTAAAAAGAGTTAGAGGAGTGGCCGAAAGATAGGTCAATTTCGGGAGGAGAGGTGTCCTGATACCCTCCCCTCTACATTGCTTCAGCACCCTTGAGGAAAAGCAGCTTTTCATCAGAGGCTGCCTGTGTGTCGAGCTCCAAGGCAACTCTCAGCCACATACTATCAGCAACATATACCTCCCCGACCCGACCCCCGTGCCACCCACCCCACCCACAGCCCACCATCCCTCCTACTGCAGGCTGGGGAACGCGAATACATTACTGAATGTTTACTCCATTAAGATTTTTTTCTCTCTCACTCGCTATCTATCTATCTATCAATCTATCTATCCATCTATCTATCTATCTATCTTTCTCACTTTCCAGGCTTTGCGCACTCCCTTTCACGGCCTAGCGTTCGGCCCATGAACCGGCCCGAAGCGGCACGCAGGTTGCTTGGCTAACTTTTACCGCATTATTAATTCTGGCAGCGGCTGCAGCAAGGTGGCGACCCCCAGCGTGTTTGCCTTCCTCCTTCCCTCTCTCTGGACCTGCGCTGCGGGGAGTTACGAGGCTATGCTCCCGTCTGATGCAAGCCACCTGTACTTGTTTGGCCGTTCATCAGTCTGTTTGCTTGTTTCTGGAGCTGGGTGTTAAGAGCGACTAGTCTGAATCTGCCTATTTGTTAACAGGGGTGTGTGTGTGTGTGTGTGTGTGTGTGTGTGTGTGTGTGTGTGTGTGTGTGTGTGTGTGTGTGTGTTTTCTTTCTACATGTTTGCATTCTTACAAGATTGAGTCAAGCTTGTATATATCCCGCCTACTACCACATCATACTAGATATTTTTCCTTCAACTTATGAGTATATAATTTACAAACACGATTCCATTGGGTAAGATGTGTGGGTAGGTGGTTGAAGTGTGTGTGTGTGTGTGTGTGTGTGTGTGTGCGGGGTCGCGTGGGTGGGCAGGTGGGTGGGTGGGTGAGCCGCTCGGTAAGGGAAGAGCGTCGTATCTCAAAACTCCGCGAGGCAAGTCAGACCGATCCACCTTCCTTCACTACTCTCTCGACCCTCCCTTTGCGCCACGGGACTTTCCATTCATCAGGAGCTTTAAACAACTAATGGACAGTAGAGAGCTTGTCGTCAGAGTCTGTTGGTATGGAAACGTTGGGGATGGGCGGTGCATGACGGGTTGAGGCGAGGTGAAGCGGCGTTCATGCATAGGTGTGTAAATAACCCCGTGTTCTTAAACCTATCGACGGCTCAGTTCACCCGTCTCACAAGCCTCTCGTGGAAACTGCTGGGATTCTCATAGACCGTTTCGTGATCCTAGTGATAGTTTGACACGACCTTTTTTTTAACAACAAAGGAGACAGCTCAAGGACACAAAAAAAGGACACAATAATAAAAAAAAAAAAAAAAGCCCGCTACTCGCTGCTCCTAAAAAGAATCCAAAGAGGAGGCCGAAAGAGAGGTCAATGCATCCTGAACGAGAAAATCACTCATGAGAACCCAGTTAATCATCTCTGTGGCCTTGGGAAAGAGTCGTAATGGAAGCCTGACACGTTTAAATGGACCATAGAGTGAATAGCTTCCTGCATAGACTAAGTAAATACAATAGCGATGAGGGAAGACTGGTAGGGTCGCATTGTAAGACATTTCGGCGCCCAAGAACACATATTTGACAAGGCTTTCGTTGGAGTTGTGGGCATTTCCAAGAGTAGTTGTATGACCCTGGTGGTAGTTTGACCCTTCTTCTGTATCATGAACCTGAAGAAACAATCATTAGAACCCGACTAACCCCCTCTTTGCCCTTTACAAATAGCTGGTATGAGAAGCGAAAGTCTTATAATACCAGCCGAAGTGTGTTTGCCCTATAAGGTTTCACGCACGAAATTGACCCCTCTTTCGGCCACCTCTTTGGATTCTTTTTTAGGAGCAGCGAGTAGCGGGCTTTTTTTTATTGTTTCCTTTTTTTTGTGCCCTTGAGCTGTCTCCTTTGCTGTAAAAAAAAATAGAACTCACATCAGGAAAGAAATCTACCTTGGAAAATTGAAATAGTAAAAGGTTAATAGACAAAAATTAATAGAGGGGAAAGACTGGTAGTTTTACGCACGTTAGGAAAGAAAAATACCCTTGAAAATTTAAATAGTAAAAAAGTATGATAGCAAAAAAGAGAAAATAAAAAGTTAGATTACGATATTCTACAGACAATATTTATTTTTCTACAGGTCTTAATATCCCATGGTGTAGTTTTTTTTTCTGATATGCGTACCAGGTGGGTGAAATTTTGCGTACCTACAAATTGGCGCGCATACCTGAGCTGCATAATTGGATGTTACAAAAGTGGCATATCTAGGCATGATGACAGGTGTGTGTGTGTGTGTGTGTGTGTGTGTGTGTGTGTGTGTGTGTGTGTGTGTGTGTGTGTGTGTGTGTGTGTGTGTTGGGCAAAACCTGTATATAGTGTAATCAACAGAATGAGGTAGGGTAGGCATTAATAAGGGATTGGAGAGGAGGGAAAGGAGGGAGGAGGAGGTTGTTACGACGGGTATTTGAGAGCAGTGGGAGGGTTTGATTCTGTTCGCAGAGATAGACTTTGCAATGGTCTTTTCTATTTTTTCTTATTTTTCTTTCCTTCTTTTCCTTCCTTTCTTCCATTTTCCATATTAGTTATTTTTTCAGATTTTCCCTTCTTTTTTCTCTCTTCCCATCCTTCCATTTTTCTTTCTCCTTCCTTATTTTCTTATAGTTCCCCTTCCTTGTCCCTTCCTTTCCTTCCATTTTCCTTATTACTTCCTTATTTTCCTTATTTTCCCTTCCTTCTCTCCCTTCCCTTCCTTCCATTTTTCTTTCTCCTTCCTTATTTTCTTATAGTTCCCCTTCCTTGTCCTTTCCTTTCCTTCCATTTTCCTTATTACTTCCTTATTTTCCTTATTTTCCCTTCCTTCTCTCCCTTCCCTTCCTTCCATTTTTCTTACTCCTTCCTTGTTTTTTTTTATTTCCCCTTCCTTGTCCTTTCCTTTCCTTCCATTTTCCGTATTACTTCCTTATTTTTTTCAGATTTTCCCTTCTTTTTTCTCCCTTCCCTTCTTTCCATTTTTCTTTCTCCTTCCTTGTTTTTTTTATTTCCCCTTCCTTGTCCCTTCCTTTCCTTCCATTTTCCTTATTACTTCCTTATTTTCCTTATTTTCCCTTCCTTCTCTCCCTTCCCTTCTTTCCATTTTTCTTTCTCCTTATTTTTTTTATATTTCCCCTTCCTTCTCCCTTCCTTTCCTCCCATTTTCCTTATTTTCCCTCCCTCCTGTCCCTTCCCTTCCTTCCACTTTCCTTATTCCATTCTTATCTTTCATATCTTCCATTCTTCTGTGTTGCATTGCCTCTTAATATTTCCTTTCTCATTCTCTTCATAATTCGTATATTACATCGCTTTCACTTCTTTAATATTTCCTTTCCGTATAATACTTTTGCTCACCAGTTTTCTTGGTCTCTAAAACTTATCACACCTGTTTCTTAAGTCTGGGTAAAGTGGGCATCGTGATAACAATGACGAGACGTTCTTTGTTTTAATTCCATAGGTGTGTGAAGCTACGGTAAATGGGAGGGATTAGGGCAGGTGTTACAGGCGGCAGGTGTGAGGCAGCCGGGCAGGTGAGAGGTGAGTGAGGCTGGGGCGTGTGGGAGTGACCCCGCGCGACAGAAAAAAATAAAATGAAGGGAGAAAGAAAAAGTAGACTTGGGCAATCTCTCTGCTTTGCCTTCCGATGTGATAGTAAGAGAGAGAGAGAGAGATAGAAGGAAGAAAGAAAAAGTAGGCTTGGGTAATCTTGCTGTTTTGTCTCTCGATATGATAATGAGAGAAAGAAAAGGAAGAGAGTAAAAGTAGACTTGGGTAATTCCTCTGCTTTGCCTTTAGTTGTGATAGTGAAAGAGAAGAAGAAGAAGAAGAAGAAGAAGAAGAAGAAGAAGAAGAAGAAATAGAAGGCAGACTTGGGTAATCTCTCTGCTTTGTCTCTCGCTGTGATAGTGTAAGAGAAGAAGAGAAAGAAGGTAAGATTCGATGCCGGGTAGAGAGTGTGCTACAGACGGTGTCGCTGCACTAGAGATGGAGTGCTAGAAAGGGTTGAGAATGTACTAGTATATGGGGAGCAAACACGAGAGAGGAAGAAGGGAGGGGAAGGATGATTGATAGATAGGTAAACATAGGTTGATAGATAGTTGGTAGATGGTAGATGAGGAAGCAGATATAGGTAGACGGCAAAAAAAAGATGTAAGATATAAAAAAAATAGAGAGAAATATACAGTTAGAGATACAGAAATACGTAGATAGACAGAATGATAGATGATGATAATGATGATGATGAGGAGGAGGAGGAGAACGAGGACGAGGAAGAGGACGAGGACGAGGACGATTTAAGAAGAATCTGACATTTATTTACATTATAAGACATCTCACATTAATCAGAATATGCTGAAATTTTACACCAATTATCTCATTATTTTCTTCCAGTCTTGGTCCGAGGATATTGAATTACAAACCTCTGCGTCCTCAAAAAATCAAACAGGGATATACGCAGAGATCAACATCGCCGTCACTCGTGCAAATTATGAAGAGTGCAGGTCCAGCACCCACATTTGATAAGGCATTCGTAGAGGTTGTGGGTATTTCTATAGGTAGTTTTATGCGCCTTTTAATTGTCTGACAAGGCTTCTGCACCGTGAATGCGAAAAAAAAACACGCATGAGATCCCGCCTAATCTTCACTGTGGCTTTTGGAAGTATTTGTTAGGAGAACCGAACGCGTCTGAGAAAACGAGCCTTTGCAAGAACAGAGCCTTGAAGGACAACATTTTTATTTTTATTTTTTTATTTTTTATTACAGCAGAGGAGTCACTTTAAGGGCATAACAAAAAAGGAAACAAATGTGAAAACAAATCCCGCTACTCACTGCTCCTAAAAAGAGTTAGAGGAGTGGGCGAAAGATAGGTCAATTTCGGGAGGGTTACTTGTACTTAGACTTAAACGGCACCATTAAAGGCCATCGTCTCCTGTTTTACTCAGGTTTCTTTTTAACAGGAAAGGATGAAGCCCAAGAGCAAGAATAAAGAGGTAACAAAAAAAGACCGCTGACCATTTGTGTGCATTTACCCTCAACACCTAGAGTCGTTTAATTTTGTAAAGCAATTTTAAACAGCGGAACTTTACCAAGCCCTTATGAAAATTCAGAATAACAGGGTTTTGGTTAAGTTTCAAAATAGGAATAGGTCATCAAAAATTAAAAGTCTAAAGGTTTGACACGCAGGATCTCTCGTTTCGGATTCCGTGTTGTGAATATCTTATTAGGGAGCGACTTTCAAGGCAACTTACATATTCATGTCATCAGTTACAGTCTCAGGTCAAACACTGCCATTGGACTAATAGATCTGTCATTACCTGGTGGTTTCGTAACTTTATTTTTAACTGGCCCTCTTTCAACCGGTGAAAAAACTATAGCATTCCAAAGGGACATATGAAAAATAGGTATGTGAGAAAAGTTGTAGAGTTTCGTTTAGTCGGCGCAACATCTGTGGTCATGTGCCGGAGAGGGACAGAAGAGGAAGGAATTATAGGAGAAGAGAACAGATCCCAGGACACGGGACACAACCCCCGATTAATACCTGGTACCCATTCACTGCTGGGTGGACAGGGGCGTAGGGTATAGGGATGTGAGAAGAATGTGCATTTCTCTTTTCCTTTTCTTAAGTAATTTAGGATAACATCTGGTCTTGGCGCGCTCTCAAAACTTCATTGGTAGTTAGTTATTTCAAAGTTGCTCCGGACGGACGGGGTTTTCAATAATAAAAATGTTCTCGTTATTGTTGATGGTAGCAGCAGCCAAAAAGGAGAGAGACAGAGAGAAAAAAAAAATGGAGGGAGGGAAGTAAAAGGGAACCAAGTCTATATACGGCCGAAGAAGGGAAGGAAAACAGGGAAGGCTTCGGCCCCTAAACCAGAGGATATTGATGGTATCGGTTTCAAGTTACCTTTTACAACCCGCAATAAAAAGAAGAACCAATTACCCGCGTCCGATATACTGAGCAACGGTGCGCAAATAAAATGGCTTGAAATAATAACTGGGCGAGACACACACCGCAAATTATTACGGTAGATCATTCAAGGCAAAGGAAAGGAAGGAAGGAAGGAAGGAAGGAAGGAAGGAAGAAAGAAAGAAAGAAAGAAAGAAAGAAAGAAAGAAAGAAAGAAATGAAGGAAGGAAGAAAGAAATGAAGGAAGGAAGAAAGAAAGAAAGAAAGAAAGAAAGGAAGAAAGAGAAACAAGAAAGGAAGAAAGGAGAAAAAGAAAGAAAGAAAGAACGAGCGAAAGATAGAAAGAAGGAAGAAAGGAAGGAGGGAGGTAAGGAGGGAAGGAAGGAGGTAAGGAGGGATGGAAGGAAGGAAGAAATAAGGGAAGGAAAGAATAAAAGAAAGAAAAAAAGAATGAAAGGAAGAAAGGAAAGAAAAGAGAAGGAAAAAGAAAGAAAGAAAATAAACAGAGAAAGGTAGATAGTAAAAAAGGAAAATAAAAGAAAGAGAGAGAGAGAGAGAGAGAGAGAGAGAGAGAGAGAGAGAGAGAGAGAGAGAGAGAGAGAGAGAGAGAGAGAGAGAGAGAGAGAGAGAGAGAGAGAGAGCAATGCGTGCAATTCATACCTTAGATCTATAACGAGGGGCCTGCCACCGACTTCACGACCTGCTATTACCACGTTAGCGATCAGTTGATGAGGAGGAAAGGAGGAAGGGAAGGTCGGGGGGAAGGGGGGAAGAGGGGAAGGGACAGGAGGTTTTTTTTATATATACCCTTTTGTTCATCTCTTAAAACTATTTGCTCTAACCTTTTCTCTTCTCCTTCTCCTCCTTCTATGCCTCCGTGCTTTTCTCCTTCTCCTCGTTTTTTATATATACCCTAGCTTGTTCCTCTCTTTAAACTATTTGCTCTAACCTTTTCTCTTCTCCTTCTCCTCCTTCTATGCCTCCGTGCTTTTCTCCTTCTCCTCCTTTTTTATATATACCCTAGCTTGTTCCTCTCTTTAAACTATTTGCTCTAACCTTTTCTCTTCTCCTTCTCCTTCTCCTACTCCTCCGTCCTTTTCTCCTTCTCCTCCTTTTTTATATATAGCCTTTTGTTCCTCTCTTAAACTAATTGCTCTAACCTTTTCTCCTCTCCTTCTCCTCCTCCTACTCCTCCGCCCTTTTCTCCTTCTCCTCTCCTTCTCCTCCTCTTTCTGTCTTCGTTCTATCATTTATCCTAATTTCTTCAGTATACCTTGTTCATTTTTTTTACTTTTATATCTCTAGTCCTCCTCCTCCTTCTCCTCCTCCTTTTCCGGCTCCTTCCCATAACAGTTTCATACTTTTTTCTTTTCTTTTCCGTTTTTTTTTACCAAAACATGTGTCTTTCTTTAGTTTTTCCTCCTCCTCCTCCTTCTCCTCCTCCTCCTCCATTTCCATACCTGATTCTCTCTTTTCCCTCGTTCTTCACCAAACCATGTCTTTTTTTTATTTTTTCCCCTCCTCCTCCTCCTCCTCCTCCTCCTCCTACTACTACTACTACTACTACTACTACCATTTCCATACCTCGTTCTCTCTTTTTCCTCGTTCTTCACCAAACCATGTCCCTATTTCACTTTTTCCCCTCCTCCTCCTCCTCCTCCTCCTCGGCGGGATCGGGCTAACAACAGACGGGCGAGCGGCGGGTTCTCAAGGAAGGAAGTCTTTACGTGTTTTATCTCATCGTGTTCGTGAGCCTCCCCGCCGCCAACCGACCGTATGGGAGAGTACTATTACCTGCTGCCGTCCCCTCCCCCGCCCCGCCCCCGACCCCGCCCAGACCTCCCCTCACCCTCCCTCCCTAGGCCACGCTTTATACTTGGCCAGGAATTTGTGGGACATCGAAGAGTCTGGTGGACGAACGGACTACACGACGCTTCTTCCCCCATGCCGGCGCCGCTAAAGTATTTCCCTCTGACTACACACACACACACACACACACACACACACACACACACAGGTAGGCAGATGAATAGATAGGTACAGACAGATGGAAATAAATAAATACAATGATTCGTTTCTTGACTACACATTGTAATTTATCTATTTAAAGGTTACAGATGCGAGTAGCAATACATTAACTGTGAGATTATCTAATGATGCAGATATTAACAAGAGCCTTGGTCCATAAAAAAAAATTAGTATATAAATTAGAGTTCACTGGAATAAAGGAAATAACTACAACACTGAGAATATACGAACACACACACACACACACACACACACACACACACACACACACACACACACACACACACACACACACACCTGTCCCTTTTGTTCTAACCTGCTGCCTCCACGCTATACAAAAGTTCATTAAGCTAAATTGTCTCTCTCTCTCTCTCTCTCTCTCTCTCTTCAGACTCCCTTTTTTACATTATTTTTGCCCCTATAGCTATCTGACCTCATGATGGTAGTCTCCGTTGTCTCGTAGCGGCGGCAAAGTTCCCACGCACTCACCCTCCTAACCCTTCCCTTCCATCCCTCCCTCCTTCTCCCGTCCTTCTTGCCTCCACTCGTAAAGGATCGTCCGCCCGCTCGCTCCCTCTCACCTCCTCCCTTGCAATTATCTTATCAACCCGTCTTTATCTGGCCGCGCATCTCCGCCGGCTGACACCCCCGCCCCTTCCATTGTGTGCACTGAAGACACACCAATCAGGCTACTTTATGTACGCTGGGACGCCACTGTATAGCCCTATGGATTAGTGACTAGTGATTTGATGTATCCGATTTATTTACCGATCAGGATATGAAATGGATACGTGTGGAGAGATACGGTTGGTTAGCTCCGTAAATCAAGGCAAGACTATATATTTTTTTTAATCAAAGTCGAGGAGCGAGATGAAATAAACACTTGAGAGGGAAAGAATGACAAGGATAAGTGTGTGTGTGTGTGTGTGTGTGTGTGTGTGTGTGTACTATAGTAGGTATATATTAACGATACCTTATATGAACGAAAAAGATTATAGGTATATGAACAACATCGAGTGAAAGGCAACAGGGATCATAGTTATTAATATGATAAACGCGAACGGCAATTAAAGCACTAAATCATGAACGCGTACACCAACACGCTGCAGGGGCCGAGGGAGAGGGAGGGAGGAGGAGAAAGAGAGAGGCAGATGGAGGTATACACAACACAACACAACCAGCGTACCCGAGACGAATCATCCAAAACAAAACACCAAGATGGAAACAAATGGTGTGGTAATGAGTCTGACGAACACATGCCCAGACAACACGCATTAATACCCGTCCTTTTAGCCACTCAAGTAAACTCTAATTCACTTGCTATATTTATTTAATGGACCATGGCTGTTGCATAATACTTTTGCATCATTAAGTAATACCACTGTTAATTTACTACTACTCGTATGTGTAGTCAAGAAACGAATCAGTGTATATCGATTTATCTTCATCTGTCTGCATCTACCTATCGTGCGTGTCAACAAACTATATAGCAGCTGCGGCAGAGAGGCATCACCATAATTATTAATATCGATGCAAACAAACAACACAGTGACCAACCGCCCCGGCACAAGCACCCTGGCCTTGGGGACGCGTGCCCTCTAGAAGAAGAAGCCCCCTACACCCCCCCCCCCCCACTCTCCCTCCTTCAAGCAGTATGTAAACAAAACTAGAGGAACAATATTGCTTTAAAGTGGCTGTGTCCTAATGTGCACACAAACAAACATACATACATACTCTCTCTCTCTCTCTCTCTCTCTCTCTCTCTCTCTCTCTCTCTCTCTCGCTGGGTGCTGTTTTGCCTCACGATATGACAGCCAGCATGAAAGCAGCGTCTGTCTGTTTAAAAATTGCAAGGTTTCGTAAAAAGGCTCCTCCACTGACGCCTGGGTTAAAGGATGTGATGCGTCCTTCGCTTCCTCGCTGTGCTGCCGCGATGTGCAGTTGTTCGTGTGGCAAGATTGATCAGGTCCGTATTCCTTAACATTTCGGGGCTTACACACTCACACTTGATAAGGCTTCCGTAGAGATTGTATGTAGGTACTTCCGTGTGTACTTTTGTGTATAGGGATAGACCGGATATTTTAACAAGGCTTCTACACCGTGAACTTATGAGAACCCGACTAATCTCTTTGTAGCCTTTGGAAATAGTTGATGTGAGAGCCGAAAGTGTCTGAGAATACGGGGCTATCTCCATCTCATTGGCCCTTGAGCCTGCCTGAGGTGCGGTGTTTATGTGCACAAGTAAATGAATTCATCCATCCTTCACTCTGTCTGTGGTGGCGCGCCTCCCCTGTGTTTGTTTGAGGCGGACGATAGTGCAGACAAAAGAATCCCCGCCAAACAGGACGCCATCAAAGGCTTTACTTCTCACCATCTCCATCCTCGTGTCTGACTCATTACAATCTCTGTCTCCCCACAATGGCGCATCCCTCGCTGTCGTTTACTGTTAGCACTATTGACAAAGGCCTATTGTTGTGCTTACAGAGCCTCAAACAGGTCCACTGCATGTAAGCTTTTTATTATCTCATTTTTATTCTCGCCTAGACTTTTTAAATATAGTGCTAGTCGCTGAGGTTATCTATGAAGTGTGAGGAAGGTTGCCGTCGTGTGGTTCTTTTCGTCTTACCATGATGTGAAAACTCCTCAGCGACGGCGCCTCGTTTACCATCTGATCTATAAAGGACGATTTCTTTCAACGCATTATCGCATTCTTTGGTGAAAAAACATAAAACGATATTTTTCTTTCTTTTTATATCAAGGGACGCGGCTCAAGGGCAACAAAAAGAGTACAAAAAAAAAAAAAGACCGCTACTCGCCGCTCCCACAAAAGTAATAAGTAAAGAGTAGCCAAAAGAGAGGTCAATTTCGGGTGGACAAATTTAAGTCAAACTCCTATAATCTTCAAACTAGAATCGAACAGAACAGAAATTAACTTTGCAATGGCCAAGCTGTCTCTCATTTTCTTTCGTTTCTTGTAATCCACGAAACTTCCCAGAGACTTCTTGCTTTTCGCTCCGTACTTATTATGATGATATTCAAATCCATTTATTACCGAGAAAACAAAAATAACTGCCAAGAGTGACATACGCAAGAATGCCGAGCCACCCACCATGTCACCAGCCAAGAGGGTCACGCACTTGTAAGCTCACCCGAGTATTGTAGTCTCGACAGCACTTGGTCTTGTCCTGCTAAAGTACCCCAATTCGACAAACTGCTGGGGGCTACACAAGAAGTTAAGCTGGAAGGTGCACGTCAGTGCTGTCAACAAAGCAACAGTTTACTATTTATTCATCTTATATATATATAACGATGACTAAAAATACTTGAGATTCCTCAGCCAAAACGGAGTGTATTCAAGACTCATTCTGGGCTACCCGTCCCATGCTCCCAGGCGTCTAACCTCCCTCCCCCTCACACACACACCGATCCTCCCGTGCCTGTTCTGTGACTCATGAAACTGTACCGCGGCGGCTTCGAGAGGGTTCAGCAGGGCACGCCACTTTCATATTCTAGTAAACTTTTCGTTCTGGTTGTTTCCACGCATTTCACAATCACCAGGATCATTGCCTTCATCATTACCACCAAGAATAGTCTCCACATCCCCTACACTAGCGACGCAACATCGCACAGAGAATAAAAAGTAAATGAATGCAGACTACACAGACACTAAACTCACGCGTCTTGCTTATTCTACTCCGCCCGAAAACACACACACACACACACACACACACAGCAGTTGTGTGATCATTTACAATTTCAGAAGATGATCTTTGTCTCAACCTGCTTACGTACAAGTAAGTATATCAGTGCCATGAATAAAACAATTTTTCGATAAACAAACAAATTAGTAATAAAGAAAAAAAGAATATATAATTATAATTATAAACGTACATATATATATATATATATATATATATATATATATATATATATATATATATATATATATATATATATATATATATATATATATTCGAACAAAACGAGCAAAAAGCAAAGGCACGAAACAAGAAAAGTTATGAAAAAAAGTGAGGAGGCAAGAGAAATGCAGAAATCTTATACGCGTGTCCCCGCCGTGGCTTGAGGGGGTCGGACACGGCGGCTTGTGGCGACACGCCGCGCGGGGGTGGCGGAGGGATTGCGGCGGGCGGGAGGAAGTGGCACGGACGAAAAAAAAAAATAGCAAGAAGGGAAGGGAAAGAGAAAAATTCAGAAGAGTTTGAGAGATGAGAGAAAGCCTTTGGCACGCACCAGGTGAAAAAGGAATAGAGAGAATTATGTTACGTGCATTGCAGGTGACGGTGAGAGAGAGAGAGAGAGAGAGAGAGAGAGAGAGAGAGAGAGAGAGAGAGAGAGAGAGAGAGAGAGAGAGAATAAGAAAAAGTAATGAGAACACTGTACACGCTTCCCACCCACCTCACTCCTAATTAAGCGTGAGTGATGTTGCTCCCGGCCCACCCACACAGGGGAAAGGGGACCCGTAGACGGCGGAACGGGCGGCAGGTGGGTGGATGGGTGGCCGGAGAGGTATACGTACGAGGTGCATGTGGTAACTATGACTGCATTTATGCATTCGAGGAGAGGTTTCTGGTCCTCTGTAATTAGAAGAGTAACTTAGTATTATCAGGACTCGACTTTAAGGTCCATAATATTAAATGTATATGTCTCCCTTTCCCATTATTTTCCATGGTCACAGAGAAATTTTTTTTGGAAAGTTTCGTTTAGTCGGCGCAACATCTGTGGTCATATGCCGGAGGGAGACAGAAGGGGAAGGAATTATAGGAGAAGGAAACAGATCCCAGGAGACGGGACACAACCCCCGATTAATACCTGGTACCCATTCACTACTGGGTGGACAGGGGCGTAGGGTATCGGAAAAGCCGCCCAAATTTTTCCACTCCGCCCGGGAATCGAACCCGGGTCTCTCGGTTGTGAGCTGAGTGTGTGCACCACGAAGCCCCCATGGTCCCAGAGAAGATTAACCTGATTTTCATAGGTGAGTCTTCCCGTTCACGCTGCAGAGGTCGGGTAAAACTATCACTAGATCCAAGAAAGTCCATGAAAATCCAAGTAAAACTTCTACCATATTATTTACGCGTCTAGGTCTTCCATTACATCTATTTTCCATGGTCCCAGAGAAGATTAACCTGATTTTCATAGGTGATTCTTCCCGTTCAAGGTGCAGAGGTCGGGTAAAACCATCACTAGATCCACGAGAGTCCATGAAAATCCCAGTAAAACTACCACCATATTAAACGTATAGGTCTTCCATTACATCTATTTTCCAAGGGCCCAGAGAAGATTAACCTGATTTTCAAAGGTGATTCTTCCCGTTCAAGGTGCAGAGATCGGGTAAAACTATCACTAGATCCACGAGAGTCCATGAAAATCCCAGTAAAACTACCACCATATTAAACGTATAGGTCTTCCATTACATCTATTTTCCAAGGCCCCAGAGAAGATTAACCTGATTTTCATAGGTGATTCTTCCCGTTCAAGGTGCAGAGGTCGGGTAAAACTATCACTAGATCCACGAGAGTCCATGAAAATCCCAGTAAAACTACCACCATATTAAACGTATAGGTCTTCCATTACATCTATTTTCCAAGGGCCCAGAGAAGATTAACCTGATTTTCAAAGGTGATTCTTCCCGTTCAAGGTGCAGAGGTCGGGTAAAACTATCACTAGATCCACGAGAGTCCATGAAAATCCCAGTAAAACTACCACCATATTAAACGTATAGGTCTTCCATTACATCTATTTTCCAAGGCCCCAGAGAAGATTAACCTGATTTTCTTGAGTGATTCTTCCCGTTCAAGGTGCAGAGGTCGGGTAAAACCATCACTAGATCCACGAGAGTCCATGAAAATCCCAGTAAAACCTATACCATATTATTTAACCGTATAGGTCTTCCATTACATCTATTTTCCAAGGCCCCAGAGAAGATTAACCTGATTTTCTTGAGTGATTCTTCCCGTTCAAGGTGCAGAGGTCGGGTAAAACCATCACTAGATCCACGGAAGTCCATAAAAATCCCAGTAAAACTTCCACCATATCATTAAACGTATAGGTCTTCCATTACATCTATTTTCCAAGGCCCCAGAGAAGATTAACCTGATTTTCATAGGTGATTCTTCCCGTTCAAGGTGCAGAGGTCGGGTAAAACCATCACTAGATCCACGAGAGTCCATGAAAATCCCAGTAAAACCTATACCATATTATTTAACCGTATAGGTCTTCCATTGCATCTATTTTCCAAGTCCTCAGAGAAGATTAACCTGATTTTCATGATTGATTCTTCCCGTTCAAGGTGCAGAGGTCGGGTAAAACCATCACTAGATCCACGAGAGTCCATGAAAATCCCAGTAAAACCTATACCATATTATTTAACCGTATAGGTCTTCCATTACATCTATTTTCCAAGGCCCCAGAGAAGATTAACCTGATTTTCATAGGTGATTCTTCCCGTTCAAGGTGCAGAGGTCAGGTAAAACCATCACTAGATCCACGAAACTCCAATCAACTTCTACGAGAGGCTTGTCAAATAGATTAACTGACGTGTCGCTAAGTTCATGACTGCGGACTTTAAACCTCTCCAGCCCACCACGTCAGGTTTGGGGTTACTGTTTGTCCTGGGCAGGGTTACAGCAGCACTTAAAAGCCTTGTCTGGCTCGTAATGAAAGTGTGAACGCGGCACCATTAACTAACTACCTCTGCTTGTCACTCACTCGGCGGCCTTGTAGGGAACGCTGTGCTGCTGCCTCATACAAGCTGCTGATGGACGCCGCCACGACACACGACGCCATTAGGAAAGGAAGAGTATGATGATATTAATTAAAGTAAGTAACAGTAACAATATGAAGAAAGAGAAAATGAAGAGAAAGAAGAAAAAAAGAAGAAAAAGGAGGAGGAGGAGAAAGGAGGAAGGAGCAGGAGGAGAAGGAAGAGGAGGAGAAGGAAAAAAGGGCAAGAAAAAGGACAAAAAGAAGAAGAAAAGATGAAGATTAAGAAGACGAAGAGGAAAAATATGAACGAGAACAAGAACAGAAACCAAAAACGACAATACGGACGACGACAACAACAACAACAGCAACAACAAAACCACCACCACCACCACCAACAACAACAACAACAAAACCACCACCACCACCAACAACAACAACAATAACAACAGAAACCAAAAAACGAACAACAACAACGACAACCAGAGAAAAGGACTAAAAGAATCCATTGCCAAAGCCTCATGCACGCAGCACTCCCTAAGGTGGTGTCGACGCTCTCTCTCCCTCTCCCTTCTGTGCATCATACTGGCAGCCCTCGAACCCTTTATCAACGCTTGTCAGGCGGGCGTTGGGTCCCAGGAAATCGGGGCGAGGCGTAAAACAGAAATACTACAGCTGTGTGAAGGAGAAAAAAAAGGCAATGGTGAAATGTACCGAGGCAAATATACACACACACACACACACACATGCTAGAAGGGCTGTGTGTGTGTGTGTGTGTGTGTGTGTGTGTGTGTGTGTGTGTGTGTGTGTGTATTTGCCTCGGTACATTTCACCATTGCCTTTTTTTCTCCTTCACACAGCAGTAGTATTTGTTTTACGCCTCGCCCCGAAGAAGAAGAAGAAGAAGGAGAAGAAAAGAAGAAGAAAAAAAAGAATAAAAGAAAAGAAGTAGGAGAAGAAGAAGAAAAAGAAGAAGAAGAAGAAGGAAAAGAAGAAGAAGAAGAAGAAGAAGAAGAAGAAGAAGAAGAAGAAGAAGAAGAAGAAGAAGAAGAAGAAGAAGAAGAAGAAGAAGAAGAAGAAGAAGAAGAAGAAAGAGAGAGAGAGAGAGAGAGAGAGAGAGAGAGAGAGAGAGAGAGAGAGAGAGAGAGAGAGAGAGAGAACGCAAGACTTGTGTATTTATTTTTGTCAATCTATTTATACACATGTGTGTGTGGGGGGGAGGGGAGAAATAGAACTAGTCAGGAAAAAATACCTATAACATCCATGGCGTTTCATGACACGTGAAAACTTTTATCTCCCCCCCCCGCATAAATGAGTCTTAGGATGTAAGTGCACTAAGAATATTTCAAAAGTTGCAGGTCTTAACTGAGTTTATTTGTATCAGTAACACTGCGCTGTAAACGCGGCCATTGCACTCACCTCCACGGACTTGTCAGAGACTCATTAGCAGACCCAGCTTATCGTTACCTATTGTTCGCCGCACTTGATATATCACCACTCGAAAGTAGGTACTTGAATTTTTTTCAAGTAAACTTATCAAGCATAAGGGTAGACTATTGTGATACTGTAAGTACCTATAAAGTGGTGCTCAAGTACCCAGTGAATGCAACATAAGTCACGTACAATAATGAGGACGAAACTTACAGACAACCTATTGCGAGTGTTTGTAAGGTATCGGTGAGGGCAACCAGGAAGTGGTATATGCATTACTTTACAGATCACTCAAAGAAACGCGAGCTAGAAATAAAACTGTTGTCATTGAAGACTTCAAAACGTGTGCAATATTTTTGTTCACACTTCCTCTGTATAGTCACGCAAATAATAATACACATGAAGGTTTCAGACTTAATCATATCGGTAATTTAGAAGTCTGTCCACTGAAATGGTGAACATAGAATCCAAGGTTCTAGTCCCGACGACAGCCGTCTTGCGTTCAAGACCTGCTGACGGTTGTCTATTTCAACCGTCGCCGAGGAGCGGAAGCTTGCCAATTGAGTATCCATAAACTTTAACTTAATTACTATAGTGAACAATCGGATAACTGGGTATAACATACGTCCCCCAAAAGTGGCGTTTGTACAAATATCTGTCGGCGCCGCCAGAGAGAGGGACTGGCCACCGCCACAATCAGATATAGCTAAGAGCGTGGCCTTCAAGGCTTGGCCGTCCTCAGTCTCCAGGCCAAGCAGCCAACCTCTCTCAATCCTGCGGCAGCATCCTCCAGCTAAGCGTTCTTTTGTTTTTGTTTGTTTTTAAATACCTGCTGCTTCACGCCATGCTATTACATACTATTTCGTATTATTTAGGCAACGTTGCTTAGCAAGAGAAATGTAATTAAGACATCAGATTGCATAAGAAAATGATCAAGTTTGGTACATCAATTAGAGTCAAGTTTATTAAACCTACATAACTACACTAAATTAATTGGATTGCATTTCATGATATAGTATAATTAAAACTACAAGCCATGGAAGAATCTTTAAGCTAACGAAGTATATTTAGGACAATATGGTAGATTGTTTATTTTGATTTTCACTGTTAGTAATATAATATTCGTTTGTTTGTTCCCTCATTATAGCATTTGGTCAAAATCAACATGAATAAAAATACCCAATATATTTTTTCTTCTCTTTGCAGATCACAGAGATAACTGCGGGCACTGGCCGTCGACCCTGTCGTGGGGCGGACGAACAGAGATATATTCAGTTCATTGTAAATGACACAAAGCAACGTCCCATTGTTTAAGAACGTCATGCAAATGATGACAAATGACAAGAGGGAGGCACACAACTCTTGTAGCACAGTCAAGAGGCCCAAAACAGGGTGGTGAGGACATACTTTAAACAAACCAAATATATATGCAGTAAGAAATTTTTGAAGAACACCAAACCCAACTTAATTTAGGCTCATGCACGGCGCTACCCTTGAAGTCATCTGGGCCCCGGGGAATGCAAGAGCTCATTATCGTGTTTATCAAGACGGAAAGATAGTGTTTGCGCAGCCAGACAACAGCGGACGGGAATACAACCCTACTTAACGGGATTACTTGCTTGTGCGGCCCCTCCTGTGCGACCCTGCCCCCCGTATGACTTTTCAACATCATCAGCATTACCTTGACGCTTGTCTTAAAAAGTGACCACCGTCTCCTCTAATTACGCCTCGCTCTACGTATCCTCTTGATTCCCAAAGAGCCAGAAATTATACGCGAAGGTACAAAGAGAGAGAGAGAGAGAGAGAGAGAGAGAGAGAGAGAGAGAGAGAGAGAGAGAGAGAGAGAGAGAGAGAGAGAGAGAGAGAAACACAAACACACACACACACACACACACACACACACACACACACACACACACACACAGTCAAAGAAGGAAAGGCAGACACCATTAATTAAGACCAAAAAGGTGAGTGAACGTAATTACCCCGAGTCACCTTGGGGCATTAGGGGAAGAGGGAGGAGGAGGAGGAGGAGGAGGAGGAGGAGGAGGAGGAGGAGGAGGAGGAGGAGGAGGAGGAGGAGGAGGAGGAGGTGGAGGAGATAGAAGAACAACAACAACAACAACAACAATAGCAACAACAACAAAATAAGTATAAAAGAAATGGAAAGTGAGACGAGATTAGAAACAAACAAAAAACATGGAAAACAGGTAGGGGAGGGAGAAACTGAAACCTATATAATATAAATAGAATATGTTTAGGAAAGATACACACACACACACACACACACACACACACCATAAAAGGAAAGAAAAGACAAAAAGAATGGAGGTGAAAGGGTGTATTTGTCAAGCAAAGGGACAGGAGGGAAGAAAAAGCGTTCGGAGGGGGAGAATAGGAAGAGTGATGAGAGGGCAAGGAGGAGGAAGGGAGAGAAAGCGCGGCACTCACCCTCTCCACCCTCCACACCTCTAATTGACCCCCATCTCCCTCCCCTCACCTTTAATTACCTGCTTCCCTTCTCCTGTAATTTAAACCCTTCCCTCATCAAGGCCATCGGGCCATCTCGACACTGGTCACTCGGGCACCATGACGACCCCGAAGGTACACCCAGCACGCAGCTACTCTCTCTCTCTCTCTCTCTCTCTCTCTCCACCGCTATATTGCCTCCACCCCCTAACCCCCGCCCCATCCCCGTTCCAAGCAGCAGCGGCCCTCCACCGACGTCACGAGGGAACAATCAGTGGAATAATTATCGATGCACATCCATAGTCTCTCTTCCTTCGTGCTTCCCAGAGTCAGGATTATCGGTAGAGTCGACAGGCAATTTTATTTCAGAATGTATACAAACGGTAGATTATTTAATAATGTTGGGCTAACCAAGGGATTATGCCACAGTGCTGCGGCGAGCTCAGGGAATTTGAAGAAAAATAAGTAGCTATACTTGTTGATTACTTATACTTCGTTGATGTTCGATTCCTTTTCCTGTGCTGTCACTGAACTTGCCACCTTTTGAAGCATCTCTGATTTCAAAGCCGCCTCCAATTTTGTGTCCTCACCGCCCATAAGTTTTCTACCGAGTTCAACTCAGGAGTTTTCACTTGTCAAGCTAGTTATGAACAGGGCCGTAATTTCTAGGGGGGCTAGGGGGCTATAGCCCCCATAATATTTTCTATGTCGGCCTCAAAATGTCCCTAAAACTGCAGTTTTTCTAAAAAATTCACCCTACCAGCGCATGCTCGCTTCGCTCGCCTCCCTCCCCCCAAAATTATGAACCTATGATGCCCTCCAGCAGCTCCCCTAAAAAAATCTTCCAAAATTACGGGCCAGATGAGAATCACCCTCAGTCCCTAAATCATTGGTCTTCCGTCTTCAACAGTGTGACGAGAAGTTTAATTCTTCATGAAATGGTCACGCTCGAACTTCTAATACGAATCAGGTAAATTATCAAAAGGAACTAAAAAAAATTTTTTTATTTATTAGGTACGGAAAGGCCCCCCTTGACGCCAAAACAACCCATGCCACATTGTGACGTGACGTCTTAAGGTCTACTGCCTCTGGTAGAAGCGTAACTGCCAGGCCGACAGTAAACGCCTAAACGGTGCTTCCATGGTTGCCCACACTAGAGTCACCTCCTCACTCCACGAGACTGCTCAGTGAAGAAACATCACAGCGCATTTCTTGCAAAAAGCAATAATTCTATTGTCTAGCTGTGAGATCCGAAAACCCTGTTACTTACAGTGCCCCTAGCTATATGTAAATAGTAGATAAGCCTATCAAATGATTTACAAATCAATGTTTCGTTATTTTCAATGTAATCATCAATGCTTACATTTCAATAATAGGAACACATGCAGTAATTAGATAAGCTGGCTAGGCAGGCCCGAAAGTACAACTGTTGCCTGTACAAACACATAATGGTGTGAAAGAAAGAAATCCTGTCACCCCACCTTGGACAAGCCTTCCCTCAAGATGGCCGCCTCCGTGAGCCTGAGGGGAGGCCTCGGCAGCGGCACATTACATAATACAATCGAAATGGCAATTTTCAAATATGAGACACTGATGCTGCACTAAACACTCCAAACGCTTGGGTTCGATCCCCGGGGTGAGGTGACCGGTTTGATGGTGTGTGCCCACGTGACTGTGGTTCACTGTACCTTGGGCAGGAGGGGAAGCTTACTTCTAGTCTTCTACGCTGTCGCCTCCCCGCAGCCTGTCATAACGATATTCCTCATGCAGATGTAGCCGCGATATTCAGACATCAAATACGCGAAGGCACACTGATTGCAGTCTATTTCATCACGCCGAAATACACCAATTATGTACACAGATCACTCGGCGGCCGTGGCTGACGCGAGTGTTTCCAGCTGACCAACGTGCCAGATTATCGTACTCAGATTCTTCTATTTACCAACTTCCGACCCAAATATTGTCTCCTGGGCCCCAATAACTAGATCAATTTATATTCATCGTTAAAATAGTTAATTCCTGATGTTTCTTAGCAATAGTTAGGCGTCAAAAACCGGTAATACTATGATCTGAGTACGACAATCTAGCAACGTTGCAGCTGACTGTTGTGTTCTGCAAGCAGTGTTACCACCTGAACAAGGGAGACAGCTAAAAATATTAAGTTTGAATTTTTTGACTTCTTAAATAAATTTCTATTATATATTATTTTCCTTAAGATTCTTCAAATTCATTATTTCAAACACATATTTTGGGAGTTCCAAATTTCCACTTGTTAGTCCCTGCCAGGCGCACGATGCCGGTCCCAGGTTTGGCAGCCTTGCTCGACATCATCGTCACCATATTGTCCTATTTGCAGTGTCAAATCTCATCCCTCCGTCATTATTCCATCCCATCCTTAACTGTGCATGCTCGGGCTTTGCTATTTTGTCTATTTCATTCACTGCACTGTCTTTCAATAGCTTATAATAACTTACCTTTGATCTTATGCTGGTTTTCATGTAAAAATTGCCAAATCGAGGCTGCCATGAACCCCGTAGCTGACAGTTACTATTGAATGGAGAGTATCCCATAAATCTGAACTTCAGTCCGAAGAAAACTCTAAGGAGATAAAAGGTGAGCTTAGTATAAGTTAGTGTAAGACAGTGCAGTGAATTATATGGACAAAATAGCAAAGCCCGCATATGTGCAGTTCAGGATGGGATGGAATATGACGGGGGGGGGATGAGATATGACGCCACACCGGTCTCTGACGTATAGCTACTGCAAACATCTTCACTTAATGACTTTACCAATAACTTAAGGTTACTATCGTTATTTGTGTGGATACGACAGCTTGAGTCTGAGTAACCGATAAATGAAATGTTTGTGTATTACCATAATCTCATAACGCGGGATGGTAGCTAATAATAATAAAATTTTGTTAGCCGCTCGAGCAATAGCATTTACAGGCATGATCCACCGATCTGCACTATGCATCATGAACAACGTAAAGCAAGATCGAAACCTAAGTAAACTGAATTCATAACTTCGTCAAAATTATAATGAAGGGAAAATAGGAGAAACCATAGATAGTAGTCACTATATTGGATAAGAAAATAGTAAATGGATAAAATAATAAAACAAAAGCAGAGGACAGTTAATTAAAGAAATGGCAATTGTCATGATGTAGGCTATCTGTAGAAGCGAGGACAAGATAGATTAAGAGAATGACAGAATGGGAAAACAATTTATAAATAATCGAGGAAAGTCCGTTGAAGAGATGATGTGACGATATTGAGAACTATATAAGGAAACGCTTACGTCGAGACTGGAAATTAAAGGCACAAGTTCGTTAAGGATAGCAAGTTAGCAACGCATGGGAGAGGCAGCTATACGTTGCTGAATGAGCTTCGTTCAGCATTTAATTAAGTTGCGTCTCACCCATGCATGCAGCACAGTACTAAACATGTGAGGGCAGTATTGATTCATTTGTAAAAAAAAATAAAAAAAATGGTAGTGGTAACATTTCTCTCTCTCTCTCTCTCTCTCTCTCTCTCTCTCTCTCTCTCTCTCTCTCTCTCTCTCTCTCGTGTTGTTGTTAATATTTACTCCTTAGCGGAAGCACGGGCTGTGGGGGAGCCCGTCTGAGAAGGCTTGCTAGATGGATTTTCTTACGGTATCTCTCTCTCTCTCTCTCGACCTTGAGACGGCCCGCGCCAGACACAGCCACTCATCTACACTCGAAGCGTCAACAGGCACTGTACGTATGCGGCCTCGCCTCACCTCGTAGCGTATCCGGATCACCGTTGCCAGATTGTCGTACTCAGAGCCGCGTATTTACCGGTTTCTATAACTTTGCCAAGATGCACCAATAATTAAACATTTAAACTACTACTACTACTACTACTACTACTACTACCACTCGACTCCCCTAGCTACCAACAGTATCCTTCATCCATTCTTTCCCTCCCCTCCTCCGTCTGCCCACAATTTATATTTCTCCCATTTCATCAGCTACCATGTTCCCTTACTCTCCTTCCTTTCTCTCCTTCTCTCTCCCTCTTCTTCCTCATCCCTCTTCTCCTCTTCCTTCTCCCCCCTCCTTGGCGTCAGGTTACACGATTTTCCAGTTAGGCGGTGAGACGGGGGCTGATGGTGGTGGTGGGAGAGCCTTGTGGCGGCCCCCTCCAGCGTGGCTCACACCTCACACCCCACATGATACAACACCTGCCTTGCACGCTTTACCCCTACACCTGTGATGCCTACACGAGACCCTTCAACACCACTATTGCTACACGTATCCTCATGACCTATATGATACTTACTCTTTGGACTTCTACATCTACCATACTAACTGTTATGACACATTTGAAAACGCAATTTGCCTACCAGCACCGATGCCACCCACAGCTATAGCGTATGCTCCCTGAGTAGAATAGATTGAAAACTTAACCATTACAGGCATATCACGGGTTTTTCATTCCCGGATATACGTTTTTTTTACCCACGCCCATTTCGATGTACGTTGCTATAGTAGAAACTGAGACTCGTTCGACGGTCCACACCCACAGCTATAGCGTATGAATCCTGAGTAGAACAGATTGAAAACTTAACCATTACAGGCATATTCCCAGATACATTTTTTTTTTATACCCACGCCCATTTCGATGTAGCTATTAGAAACTGAGACTCGTTCGACGGTTCACACCTCTGTTACGATAGTTGCTCGTCGCCATAACACAGTAGCTGCAAAACTAAGCCCACATTTCTATCACAATGAGGCAGATAAGGTATAGGTAAAGTTGGGGGCATACGCTATCGCTGCGCGTGGCCTCGGCGCTCATCTCCGTCGCATTGGCCAAAGATGGAGAAAAGTATGCACCAGTCCCATAACCGGCCAACCACGATTCCCTTTCCACTATTCTGCACACACACACACACACACACACACACACACACACACACACATACACACCTGTTTCACTTCCCGCTATGAGAGGTTTCAGGTTTTCAGCACAAAAATAGAACTCGCTCTTCAGGTTTTCTAACGCAAAACTAAGCCACTTGTGATGTACGTGTGTGTGGTGTGTATGATCACAACAACACCAAAAAAAATACAACTACTATTACTACTATTACTGATACTACTACTTTTACTACTACTACTACTTCTACTACTACTATTACTTTACAACCTTTACTACTACTATTGCCAATATCAACAACAACAACAACAACAACAACAACAACAATAACAACAACAACAATAATAATAATAATAATAATAATAATAATAATAATAATAATAATAATAATAATAATAATAATAATAATAATAATAATAAAGAAGGAGGAACCAGCCGGAGGAAAGAACGCGGAAGAGAACGAGAAGGAGAAGGAAGACTAAAAAAAAAAAAATCCCGAGTGGAGTTACACACAACACTACAGGCAATACACTTTATGGCCGCCCCGCGATGTTTACTACTCGTCGCTGGCACTGCACAAACACACAAACACACAGGCCCTCGAGCAAGCAAGGCGTTGAGGTCCCACTCGAGGGCCGACACAAGAGGCGTGAGGTGTGATGATGATGATGAAGATGGTGATGATGATGATGGGGGGGAGGGGGCGGCGGCGAAGGACCGTCACCCTAACACAGCACACCATCCCCCTTGGTCCTGGCCTTTTCCTGTGCCATACCTGCCTGCCCAAAGCCACGACGGGAGGGTAGAGGATGCTGACTGGCAGACGAGAGAGAGAGAGAGAGAGAGAGAGAGAGAGAGAGAGAGAGAGAGAGAGAGATGTGGCTGACCACCATCACCCCCTCCTCCCCCTTCCCTCGCACTCCCTTTCTCCTCCCCGCTCGGTAACCTTACTCCTCCAAGATCACTCTTACTGTCCACTTCGAAAACGATAACCTCTTGGTACCCTTATTACCCCGCCTTAACCCCTACACACACACACACACACACACACACACACACACACACACAGATGCATGTTCATGGGTACAAAACTTATCATCGTGGCTCTGAATGAAAGAAAATATCACACATCAGACACACAAACCAATAAACAAACAAACATACATACACACAAACAAACATAGAGAGAATGAATCATTAAAACTTTAGGGCTGTGCCTCCAAATATATATACACACACACACACACACACACACACATACACACACACACACCAACGCTAGATATAATACACCCCTTAAACCCCTTCCCCTCCTCACCCCTGCTTCTCATTCCTGCCTTAAATAACACCTCGCCGTGCCAACCTTCGCCCGTGACTAGGCTCTAATTGACACTCATAAATCAGGCCTGCCAACACTCATCAAGTAGCGGAAGGTGTCCACTCTTAAGCATGTACTCAAGACCCGCCTGGCTGCCCTTACTGACACGCCGCGGGGAGTCAGTCTTTCTTTGGTACAGGTGGCAAGTGAGGAGGGAGAGGAGGAGGGCGAGAAGGGAGGAATGAAAGAGGGAGGGAGGGACTGAAGGAGGGTGAATGAGGGTGGTGAGGGAGAGGGAGAAATGAGGAAAGGAGTGAAGGAAAGATTGAAAGAGGGTGTGACGGAAGGGAGAAGGGAGAGAGAGGGATTGAGGGAGGGAAGAAAGAAGGGAGAGATTGAGAAAATGAGTAAGGGGAAGTGAGAGGAAAAGAAAGGGTGGATTGAAGGAAGAGTGGAAGAAAGAAAGGAAGTGGGGGAAAGGAGAATGAGGGAGTCAGGAAGGGAATAAGGAAGAGATTGGTAAAATGAGGGAGGGAAGAACTGGGAGAGGAAGAAAGGAAAGAAGAAAGGAGGGAAGGAAAGGAAGGAGGGAAGAATAGAATGAGGGAGTGAGGGAACTGAGGAAGTGAGTGAGGAAAGAAATGAGAAAGGGAGAGAAGGAATGAAGGAAGGGAAAGAGAAAGGAAGAAATTAAGGAAGGAAAGAGAGAAATGAAGGAGAGAAGAATAGAATGAGGGAGAGAGGGAACTGAGGAAGTGAGTGAGGAAAGAAATGAGAAAGGGAGAGAAGGAATGAAGGAAGGGAAAGAGAAAGGAAGAAATTAAGGAAGGAAAGAGAGAAATGAAGGAGAGAAGAATAGAATGAGGGAGAGAGGGAACTGAGGAATTGAGTGAGGAAGGGAATGAGAAAGGGAGAGAAGAAACGAAGGAAGGACCGCAAGAGTGAGGGAGGGAAGAAGGGATGAAGGGAAGGAAGGAGGTGTGTGAGCGAGGGGTGAACCCGGTGAACGAGGCTGAGGATGTCATTGATTCATTTAGCTAACGTGAGGAGACTCCTACGACCATTTTCTTATTGTTATTGTTATTGTTGAAGGTGGTGATGGTGATGCTGGTGGTGATGGTAGTGGTGGCGGTAGTGAAATATGAGTTAATTAGTTGCTCTCTCGTTTAGTTTAGTTTTTTTACAGCACAGAAATGAACTGAAGGACAAAAACAATATCAGAATCAGTCCAAAATCCCGCTAACACTCCTCCTATAAAAGAAAATGGAGTAGAAGGGTGGTGAACGAGGAAGGAAAGAAGAAAGGAAGGATGAAAGGAAGGAAGGCAGGCAGGGACGACAGGAAAAAGAAAGGAAAGAAGGATGGATGGACGTACAGTATATATAGAAAAAAAGAAAGGAAGGAAACAAAGACAGAGGGGGAGAGAAGGAAGAAAGCAGAGAAAGGTCAGTTTCCGGATCGTTACAAAGACAGAGGGGGAGAGAAGGAAGAAAGCAGAGAAAGGTCAGTTTGCGGATGGTTACAAAGACAGAGGGGGAGAGAAGGAAGAAAGCAGAGAAAGGTCAGTTTGCGGTTAGTTACGAAGACAGAGGGGGAGAGAAGGAAGAAAGCAGAGAAAGGTCAGTTTGCGGATGGTTACAAAGACAGAGGGGGAGAGAAGGAAGAAAGCAGAGAAAGGTCAGTTTGCGGATCGTTACAAAGACAGACGAGGAGAAGGAAGAACGCAGAGAAAGGTCAGTTTGCGGATGGTTACAAAGACAGACGAGGAGAAGGAAGAAAGCAGAGAAAGGTCAGTTTGCGGATGGTTACAAAGACAGAGGGGGAGAGAAGGAAGAAAGCAGAGAAAGGTCAGTTTGCGGATGGTTACAAAGACAGACGAGGAGAGAAGGAAGAAAGCAGAGAAAGGTCAGTTTGCGGATGGTTACAAAGACAGACGAGGAGAAGGAAGAACGCAGAGAAAGGTCAGTTTGCGGATGGAGAGGTATCTTGTTATGCTTTATTTTCTGTTGATGGTAGGAATAGAAACACTGTTGGGAAGGGAGTGAGGGGACGGTGGTTGGGGGGGGGGGGGGGGGGCTAGTGGTGTGGTGAAAGCAGGGAGAGTGTAGCTAAAATAAGAAGCCTGGCTCAACTATACGGATAGAGGCCGACGTCGAGATGAAAGCTGATGGGGGAAAGGCTGAATATGGTGAGGCGGGGATTAGAAAAGGAGGAGGAAATATGCAAAGATGTGGGGTTAGGTGGTTTTTTTTTTTAGCTTTTCTCTCTTCCTCTCTCTCTCTCTCTCTCTCTCTCTCTCTCTCTCTCTCTCTCTCTCTCTCTCCGTCCGTGTAGAGTATAGGGAGAGATTTGGAGGCTGATAGCAAGGTGGAGGGAGGTAACCTGAGTCGCCTTGCCATGAACTGTTGGTAAGAAGGAAGGAAGGAAGAAAAGAAGGAAGGAAGAAAGGAAGGGAGGAAGAAAAGAAGGAAGGAAGGAAGAGTTAGGAGAGATAAGAAATAAGGGCAGAAGAGAGAAGGAAGCAAAAGTAAGCAAAAGGTAAATGATTAAAGAAGGAAGAAAGAAAGGAAGGAAGGAAGGAAGTATACAAGGAAGGAAAAATAGAAAAAGACAAAGACAGAAGGGAGATGGAAGAAAGCAAAGGTTAGCAAGATGTGAAGAACTAAGAAGGAGAGAAGAAAGAAAGGAAGAAAGAAAGAAAGAAAGCATACAAAGAAATAAAGAAAAGAAAGACAAAGGGGAGAGGGAAGGAAGCAAAAGTTAGCAAGATGTGAAGAACTAAGAAGGAGAGAAGAAAGAAAGGAAGGAAGAAAGAAAGAAAGCATACATAGAAATAAAGAAAACAAAGACAAAGGGGAAAAGAAAGGAAGCAAAGGTTAGCAAAATGTGAAGAACTAAGAAGGAAAGAAGAAAGAAAGGAAGAAAGAAAGAAAGAAAGCATACAAAGAAATAAAGAAAAAGACAAAGAGGAGAGGGAAGGAAGCAAAGGTGGGCAGAAGGTGATGAACGTGGCGATAAGAAATGTAAACTAAGGAGCTTCACGAGTAAAGAAAAAAGGGTCCATGTATATTGGTTGTGCTGACATCTTTATCTGCTGACCAATCACCCTCACGTATATTGGTTCCCGACTGTAACCATAACACACACACACACACACACACACACACACACACACACACACACACACACACATACAAGGGAGGACGAGAGCTTCTAAAGGGCCGCTCCCAAACACAAAATTTCAAAACAAGTAAACACATTCATCGGCGCCGCTGCTCCACAACTATCTGCCGGCGAAGCTTTGATCAGGAAATACCTATATAATTAGTTTTCGCTTTACTTTATAAACGCCGTGAAATTGAAACCTCGATACTGAACGTGTAAAGGAAAACAAACCCCTCCCCGAAGCATATCATGGATCAGTACTGCCGGCTCGTTGTCAGGACGTAATAAATTGAAGTAAAGAAAATTTCTACTTCGTGAAAGGCAAAACAAATAGGCGATTGGGGGGCTCTGATGCGCGGCGCGGGGCTCACCTTGCAGGCTGGAGTGGAGGCCGCGTAGGTAACAGCAGGTAAACAAGGGGTGCAGGCCGTCAGGTTCTTCTGGGGGTTTACGAGGCACGGGATGGAGAGGCGGGAACGAGGGGGCCTGACTGGCGGCTGATGGTTCTGTTGGCACCATGCCTGAAAAAGTACAAAACACCCAGAAAGCAGTTATTTCTGCACTTTTGGAAAAGCGGCACGAATAATATATATATATATATATATATATATATATATATATATATATATATATATATATATATATATATATATATATATATATATATATATATATATATATATATATATATATATATATATATATATATATATATATATATATATATTAGTATTTGGTAATAACATGAAAGAGAAAATAAGGTCTTTTACCTTGCACATAATTTCTATGTCAACGGAAGAGCGAGGCGGTGGCCGAGTGGTTATCGTGCGGGCATGGTGAGCCCAAGGACCTAACGTGGACTAGGTACGAGTCCCCACCGAGACGCTGATTTTCAGGTCATCGCTGAGTGGCAATGTCCGAATCTTAAATTAACCTTAACTTCAGCGACTTCGGTCAAAAAGGAGCCCCGGGGGGCAGCATGGGCCAAGCAAGAGTCATAAACCACGGCAGCACTATAAATAAAATTAGCCTGCACCAAAAACGGGCTGGGACCGTTCGTAAGGCCTCTCAAGAGTCTACTGACTCTACAGGCAGCACAAAAAAATCAAGCAACACTATTTTCTAATGAACTACAGGTCAGCTTACAACAGGGTATCCTATTCTGTGCTCAAATTTAGAATATGAAGACAATCTATTGGCAACTTCTGCATGTGCACCAGCAGCAAGAATTTTGTTTTCGGCAGTGAGGTTTTGCGGAAAAGAGTTTAAGCCAGATCATGGATTGGGTGACTCGTAACCATGGACGGGACACATAAACCCTGGAAACATAAACTCCCGGCCACCCAAAACCCCTCAGTAGCTAAGTGAACATGAATATTGGCGAGCAGGCACTCAGCTTCACCCCTACAGCCACCCACCGCCTCAACCAGCAGCTGCCTGAAGCGAGCATTTGCAGGCCCATTTAGAAGACATTCCTCGGTCTCCGCGCTGACTGTGGATATACCTCTGAACGCATTATCCTTGATGCAAAGTAAACAGGAAGGGAAGCAAAAGGGAAAAGGCGAGGAAAAGTAAACCGGAAGGAGGAGAATGGCGGGTAAACAAAGGGTGGAGAAGGGAGAACGGAGAAGGGAGGAAAGAGGAGGGCGAGGACGATGAGGATAAGAAGGGAGGAGGAGGAGAGGGAAGTGATATCTCTGTTGTGGTTACGGGGAGGAGGTGGACGTCGCGGGGAAGTGATGTGGCGTAAGAAGGGGGAAGATGGAGGGGTGTGACACGTTGGGGAGAGGGTGGTAGGGATGGAATGGGACGGTTGGGGAGGAGGCGAAGCGAGTCAGAGAAAAGAGGGAGCAATGGAAAGTGAGAACAGAGACAGCAGGGTAGAGGAAGGATGAAGGAAATGGAGTGAGTGAATGAGAGAAGGAATGGAAAGGGTGCATAAAACGAGGGAGATTGAAATATGGAGACAATGAAAACAGTAGAAGAAAGAGGAGAGGGTGATGATTAAGACAAAAGTAGAGTGTTAGAGGAAACGGAAGGAGAAGGGAAAGGAAGGTTATATACGTAGGAAATGAGATAAATGGAAACAAGACGATATAGGAAAGGCGGGAGATGAGGGAGTTTAAGTGGATAGCGTATAAGGAAAGTGAAGCACGAGTATATGCTGAAAGATAAGAAAAATGAGTTAAGAGTAGAGAAACTGAATCGGGTAGTTGAACAGGGATATGGACGGGAAGGAGAAAGGAGAGGAAGAATGTAAGAACGGAAACTATGATGATGAAAGAATAGATAAATTATTAAAGTAGAGAAACAGAATAATGAACAGGAAGAAGAAAAAAGAAGAATGTAAGAAAAGGACAAAGGGAGAAGGGGGAGGGAGAGAAACGGGGAGAGGAATGTGAAAATGTGAGGGCGTGAGCGGTAGAAGAAAGAAAAAGGAGATTTACATAGATAGATTTACATAGAAAATCAGACCACACAGACCCCATGGTCCAGACTTGGTGGTCTGTCCTTAAACCTAAGTGATATTACATTAATCAGAAGACTCCAAAACGTTGCATTTCTACTCTAGTTGATATTAAGTTGAAGGAAGTGACGGTCGAGCTTATTTTTGAAGGAGTCAATCGTGTTACACTGGACCACTGACGGTGGAAGCTTATTCCATTCTCGCACTACAACGTTGGTGAAGAAAAATTTGGTGCAGTCTGAATTTACTTGTCTACATCTGAGTTTTACGCCATTGTTCCTCGTGCGCAAAGTGTCATCGATCATAAACAATGTTGATCTGTCTACATTCGTGAAACCATTAAGTATTTTAAAACATTCGATCAGTTTTCCTCGGAGGCGACGTTTCTCAAGAGAGAACATGTTAAGGGTAGAAAGCCTTTCTTCGTAGGATTTGTTGCGCAAGGAAGGGATCATTTTCGTTGCCCGACGCTGAACACCTTCTAATTTAGCAATATCCTTTGCATGGTGGGGAGACCAAAACTGTACCGCATATTCCAAGTGGGGTCTGACTAAACTGTTGTAGAGCGGGAGTATTACATCTTTATTCTTGAATACAAAGTTTCTTTTAATGAAGCCCAACATTCTGTTCGCTTTATTTGCTGCATCGATGCATTGCTGTGAGAATTTGAGGTTTGACGCGATTTTGACCCCCAAGTCTTTGACGCATTGAACGCTTTTGAGTTTAACGCCGCCCATTTCGTATTCGAACTTCTTATTCCTCGTTCCAACTTGAAGGACCTGGCACTTGTCTACGTTAAAGGGCATCTCCCATCTATCCGACCAAGCTGAAATTTTGTGCAAATCCTCTTGGAGTCCCCAATCAATGAGTGGCTTTCAAGGTAATTCACAATTTTGTCTCTAATTATGCCCTCAAGTAGCTTACCTACAACCGAAGTTAGACTAATGGGCCTGTAATTACCTGGTACTTTTTTGTCTCCTTTCTTGAAAATCGGTGTCACGTTAGCCTTTTTCCAATCTGAAGGGACGATGCCTTGTCGCAAGGACATATTGAATACGGTTGTGAGGGAGGAGAGTATTTCGCTCTTTGTTTCTTTCAGCAGAGTTGGATATACTGTGTCAGGTCCAGGACTTTTATTTGTTTTAAGTGAATGGAGAGCTTTAAGGACTTCATCGGTTGTTATTTCAAAATAACTAAAGAGGAGCAAGTACTGTCTGAAAAAAAGGAAGCATGTAAGTGTGTGGTCTGGTTTACTGTGTCGTTTACGAAGAGGTGCTGAACAATTTATATACTCCATGTGTCGTCGAGTTGTTGCTCTCTCTCTCCTCTCCTGTCTCTCCTGTCTTCCGCGCCATTATTTATATTTCGCGGAACTCATTTATCTTATTATCTTTGTTGTATGCATTTTCTTAGCCCTTACCACTCCTTGAACTCTTTTATCTAAGTTAGTAAGACGTTAGTGAGTAAGGGATTCTCAAGTTTGATGACGCTTTTTAAACTGACATCTGCGCACATTTTTGGTAACAGTGCCATGGCGATTGTTTTTGTTTCCTAAATATAGATTCATCTCCATGTTTTCTTTACCGTAAGATAGAAAATAAAACCCGGTATATATATCTACTTAATCTTGAGGGCATTCGTTATACTAATTAAGAAAGCAACGATATATACGAGGAATGGTCTCTAAACACAGCCATCCTTAACGCCTGAAACCATCCGTGGACCCACACAACGAAATGTAGACAAACTCAGCTGATAGAGTCCGGTGCATTGTGGGAAATATATGACATATGTGCAAGGAACCTATAAGACTCACTTCATATGCACTTAAACGCTAAAGACGGCAAAGGCAAAGGGTGGGTTCTTAAGCTCTATTCCTAGCAAGCTTTTGACTTCGAGTACGACCTTGTATCAGACACACAGAGAACCTTTTACTACCTCGATCTCAGCATGACTACGTGAAGAATGAGGTGACGGAGAGAGAGAGAGAGAGAGAGAGAGAGAGACAACCATCCAGACAGACTGACTATTCAGGATTTAATCCCATAACAACACTCTTTGATCCCACCACCTGTTACCACCCCCTCTCTCCCCCACAATCCCGTCCCCCAACCAACTCCCTCTCTCCTCCTCTTCCTCATCCTTTTCCCTCCAATCTCCACTTCTTTTCACTCATCTTTTATCCGTTTACTCAATTTCTTCTCTCCATATCATTTATTTTCCTTATATCTTCCTCTTCCTCTAAGTTCCAACATTTACGTAACTCCGCTCCATATCTTTTCCTTTCCTCTCTTCTTCTTTCCCTCCTTTCCTTCATTTCACTAAACTTTTCCCTCTTACTTTTCGTTTTTTTCCGCTATTGCTTCCTCTCTCCTTTCTCTATCTTCATTCTCCCTTACCCTATTCTTTCTATTTCCGATTTATCATCTCCTTTCCTTCCTCCTTATATTAAAACCAGACTGCGAATAAGTGAAAGGAACACAGGAAGAGCAAAAGAGTACACACACACACACACACACACACATACACAGAGTCGCTCATTGTCCCCCCCAACTCGGTTTACTTCACTCACAAATAAAGGGAGACAGTAATTTGTTCTTATAGTCTAACATTCTCTCTCTCTCTCTCTCTCTCTCTCTCTCTCTCTCTCTCTCTCTCTCTCTCTCTCTCTCTCTCGTTCCTTGGCTCCATAACTCACTTTTTTAATCTAGGGAACGACTCATAACACAGAGGGAGGGACGGAGGAACGGGAAAGGCAGGAGAGCTAACGAGAGGAACGATTGGGGTAAAATAAATGCATGGTTGGGTTTAGTAAGTATAAATAAATGATGGCAATAATGGTGTAGTTAGTCTAGGCTGTCTGTATAAGTCAATGGCAGTAGCAGGAACAGACTAACAGCTAGTGGTAAAGACAGTGATATTTGGAACTTGCAAAGGGAAGGTTAGGTTATTGGGACAAGGAAGAAAACAATAGCCTAGTCCAGTTGGAGAATGTTGACAGTGGAAGAGGCGACAAATATTAACATGGAGCAAGTTAGATAGATAGGGATAGATGGATAGATTATAGTGACAACATGGACAGAAGAGGTGACAACATGGAACAAGGTAGATAGATAGATAAACAGCTAGATAGATAGATAGATGAAAATGGGGGAAAAAAAGACGAATTCTGAAAGGTTTGAGGTAAATGGGATGATGAAATGAGAACGGTGAGTCGAGATACTACAAAGAGAAGACGTGAGGGTGAAATTGGAAAAGAAAAAAAATAAGGCTGTTGGTTGTAGGGTGCATTTAGAAGCGATGTCATGTTCTACTCTCTCTCTCTCTCTCTCTCTCTCTCTCCTACATAGCCAACCCACGTCTGCACCCTACAACACAAACAGACATCAGGGATAAAAGCACACAAACACCTTCAGAGCATAAGAGACGAGTGTTTATTTACCCAGAAAACTCAATAACATTCCTCTGGCTGGTAGACCATTCCCACTAGGCTGACTGTCGGAGTGGTTATACATACTACTACTACTACTACATACGAGAACTGCATAAACACGAGGTAAAGGAATGAGGTAGCCTAGAGAGAGAGAGAGAGAGAGAGAGAGAGAGAGAGAGAGGAGGTGGGGATATTGCAACGTACAGAAGCATGCGTTCATTCTATCAATGCCATGTTTGTGTCTAAGGGGAGAGGTAACCATTTCCCTATCTGTCTATCTCTATCTATATATGCTCTATCTCTATATATTCTATCTTTATCTCTACATATTCTCTATCTCTACCTCTCTATATATGCTTAACAACTTGGCTACACATTACGAAACGCTTTTTTTTACTCTTCTTCATCGTTCCCAAATCCACAGCCACACAGCCACCCCCCACCTGCCCTCAACCACACCACAGCCACCCACACCTTGATCGCGTACTGTCCATATTCAGCGCCTACTAACGACTGCCTCGAGACTCCAGGATGGTTCTGCCAAGCTCTGTCAATCTCGGTGTCCCATCTCTTGAGCCTCCTGCCGTTTCCCTCGTCGGATGAGTGCGGTCTGGTGGTTGGCTTGGGTGACCTGGCGAAGCTCACACAAGCGGAAAGGCGTCCTGGGGTGGTTTTCTCGAACGCTTCCACATCTCACCTCAACTATTTCCAAAGGCCGAAAAGGAGATAAATCGGGTTTTTCAGGAGTATTTTTCCACGTTCACAGTACAGAAGAAGGGTCAAACCACCACTAGGGCTATAAAACTACCTCTGGAAAGGCCCAAAGCTCCTACGTAAGCCCTGTCAAATGTGTGCTGGGGCGCCGGGATGTTGAAGACTACGGGCCCTGACAAGGTGTTTTTTTCATAGGCTTTGGCAGACCGTGAAAATGTGAGATAGGGACACAGGCACAGCAGGCATGTACTATACTACCGAGACAGGCTACTCTGGTTGTCAACATCATATTAACATCGGCAGAATAGAAGTCTAGCATATGATAATCGTGGTTAGAAAGACTAGGTATTGTTTTAAGAGCGACAACTTACAACATGAATAACTTAAATGGATTACTTACAGTCATTAGCCACACGATGAACTTGGAATCAATCGTCACCCTCGTAAAATAATTGTCTAAGTCACTCCATCGATTTTCAGGTGTTTGTCTACATCAATTTTTCATCATGTGACGCCCATTTTTGTATGAGTGCCTTCGTCATTCAAAATTCGAATGTTCTAGAATTGGCCTTTTCATTTCTGCCTAAATCTTAAGCCAAATGAGATATAATGACACTTCTTTTCTGATTTCCTGAAAAGTAGAAAACAGTTACTTCGGCAGTTTCTTTATTAAGGTGACGCAATGCTGTTTCCTTTTTTTTATGGGAAAGGGAGAAGACAATGTGCCGAAAAAAATCCATGTTGTAACTAACGTTCAAAACACAAGATTGCATGACCACTGAACTTCAAGGACAGAGCAAACACGACCAGCCATCTCACTCCACACGCAATGAACACGGCAAGCAAGCAGAATGATCAAACTGTATGTCGACCATTACAGCTCGTATTTTTAGGGCCGCTTTCAGTCACTTCGTTTGTTTTGATCGTTACCAATGGCGACGATCGACTCTATAGTTTTCCACGTGAAACTGGTCTATGGGGTAGTGGCGGCTGCAGAGGAAGGGAGAGGTGTTGAGAGTGTGTGGCAAGGTGCGGGGCTAGGCTAACCCCGCAGCCGCCACTACCCCATCGGCCAGTTTTACGTGGAGGTACTAAAGCGGCGATAACAGCCATTGGTAACGATCAAAACAAACAAAACGACTGTGAAAGAGGCCCTTAAACCTTTCGGAGCCCAAGCACACATATCTAACAAGGCTTTCGTAGGAGTTTTGGGCATTTCCAGGGGTAGTTTTATGACCCGGGGGTATTCTGACCCTTCCTCTGCAACATGAACCTACAGAAACACTCATGAGACACCTTTTTCGTAGGAGTTTTGGGGATTTCAAGGGGTAGTTTTATGACCCGGGGGTATTCTGACCCTTCCTCTGCAACATGAACCTACAGAAACACTCATGAGACACCTTTTTCGTAGGAGTTTTGGGCATTTCAAGGGGTAGTTTTATGACCCAGGTGGTATTCTGACCCTTCCTCTGCAACATGAACCTACAGAAACACTCATGAGACACCTTTTTCGTAGGAGTTTTGGGCATTTCAAGGGGTAGTTTTATGGCCCAGGTGGTGTTCTGACCCTTCCTCTGCAACATGAACCTACAGAAACACTCATGAGACACCTTTTTCGTAGGAGTTTTGGGCATTTCAAGGGGTAGTTTTATGGCCCAGGTGGTGTTCTGACCCTTCCTCTGCAACATGAACCAACAGAAACACTCATGAGACACCTTTTTCGTAGGAGTTTTGGGCATTTGAAGGGGTAGTTTTATGGCCCAGGTGGTGTTCTGACCCTTCCTCTGCAACATGAACCAACAGAAACACTCATGAGACACCTTTTTCGTAGGAGTTTTGGGCATTTCAAGGGGTAGTTTTATGGCCCAGGTGGTATTCTGACCCTTCCTCTGCAACATAAACCTACAGAAACACTCATGAGAACCCGATTCATCTCCTTTTTGGCCTTTGGAAATACTTGATGTGAGAGATGGAAGCGTGTGAAAATACCGACCTATGAATTTTGATCTTTATAACCTTCTTCAAGCTCCCTAGACGCCATCAATAAATAACAAATGTAGCCTACTATGTGAAATATCAGCAGCTTGTGTTCAGGGAGGAGCGTTGGGTAGGAAGTAGTGACCATGAGCAGAATCAAGGCAGAATAAGAGCAAAAGTGGTCAAATTTCCCATCCTTCCTTCTCCGCCTTTTCTCCTCTCCCTCCTCCTCCTCCTCTAACTATACTCATCCTCTTATTAACCCTGCACTCATTCATTCCTTCATCTTCGTAACAGACCCAAAACTATCCACGCGTAGTAAAAAAAAATCCAATTATAAAAACGGTAAGAAAATTAAAGTGACCTTAATATGTTACTTTGCTTTCCGAAAAGACTCTTGGCCAGTCTAATACGTCTTCTTATTTCCGGCTGTAGGAATAATAATTCTTATAAATGCACCTCAACCAACAGGCGTGGGATCTTTTGTTTCCGCAAGTAGCCTGGTAATCGAACACTTCGGATAAGTAGGATCTACTTATGTAACACCTTTTCTTGAGAAAGCAAATATAATCGTTGAAATGTTTTAACAACTGCAATAACACGAGTTCATAATTATAGCCCTTGCAGCCGTGTGTTTGTGTGAGAGAGAGAGAGAGAGAGAGAGAGAGAGAGAGAGAGAGAGAGAGAGAGAGAGAAAGTGCGCGAGCCCTGTTTGTGTTTTAAACACAAGTCAGCAGACACAAGTGTGCACATGAGGACCGCACAAAGAATGTGTATGATGGTTTTACTGTTGTTTACAGTAAGTTACACACACACACACACACACAACCGCCGCCAATGGCATGCATGTTGGGGCCAATGACATTGGTTGGGGCCTTGCGTGCGCGAGTGATGGCGGCACCTTGATATTTGAAGGGTGTTTGTGTAATTCACCATGGTCTGACCACGAGATTGACTCGCGATCGCCAGCCACAATCCTCCGCGACTGAGTTTGCTCACAAGTGACGTATTTCTGGGTATGGCTGAAACCTTGCACCCTAAATTGTAGACTGAGTATTTCATACACTCAATAGACTAAGGTCACACCCACCTTGTGTGTCTTGCAAAGTCCCTCGACTGACACCCGGCACCCATTCATCATTCATTGCTGCATGGGTGTACAGGCGCTGCGGATTGAAGGAAACTGCTCAACCGTCTCCACTCAGCCTGGGAATCAAACCCGGGACCTCTCGGTTGTGAGTCAAGCTTGCCAACCAATGCACTATGGAGATCCCGAGTGTGTGTGTGTGTGTAGGGATGGACGGTGCTTTGGAGGGTTGTGAGAGGATAGGTAGGTATATGAAGAAAAAAAAAGTTATTAACGTAAGACATGTTTACTTATGTCCTTATGAACTCAGGAGGCACCACGGCCCACGGGCCCCTCCTCCCTGGCTTGTTCTCACTCTACACTCGCTGCAGCTGTCAGTCTTCATTCGAAAGCCGCATGAAATAGCAGCGCACGCCTGGCTGCAGGGCTGACAGACTCCCCTCCCTGCCTTGTTCATCCAAGCCTTGTTCGGACTCCCGATATGCATAATGTTTTAAGAGGCATGCAAAGGTAATTATAATGAAGATATGGTATTGGTCAAGACACAATATCATGTCGAAAGGAGGATATGGGCAAAAAAAAGACAGACTGGGAGATAATTGATATACTGGAGGTCAAAGGGGAGTGATTTTGAAAGTTTACAGAATCTTTACATCGAAATTGAAAACCAGGCATGCAAAGAGCAGAAATGAGTGGAACGCTGGGACAGGCCTGTGTCCTGCAGTGGAAATATACAGGCTGCTGATGATGATGATTCTGCTGCTGATGGTGACGATGAAGATGATGATGATGACGATGATGAATGGTGATGGTGGTGATGAATACTATATATAGTGCTGTTGATAAAAAAAATACTGCCATGCTAAACAAGGCTGTGACTTGTGCAGTATTCTACTTTAAGGCCTATTTACTCCTGTTAAAATTATCAACACCGTGGCTAAGATCTGGAGGTGAACGGAGGGCACTAACTTCTACAACTCTATTCATTCCCATCTAGTGCGTGGGCAATGTATTTCTCCGTCCCCACACCTTATTTTCTTATTGTCTAGGGGGAGGCCGGCAGGTGCCGCCCCCCTCCCTTGTTGTGCATTCATATCAACCATTGTATCTTTTTACTTTCATTGTGCTACTTACACATGCATTACTAGTTGTATAATCACATTCTGCCCTGCCTGGAGGTTGGGATGGCATGTTCCTCCCTTCTCCCTTGTTGTTTACCTGCAACAATAAACTATCAATCAATCAATAAAAAAAATAAAAAAACACAACAGTACAACTAAAAAGCTACGGACACAAAAGTACTTAAGTTGCCTACTGCACATCTTTCTTCATGCACTGTGGTTATAATACGAGGTCGAGGGCCCATAGCTGGGCATGATAACAGAAAACCTTATTCCCGATAACCGATAACTGATAATGAAAAACCTTAACGGCGATAACCGATATTCGTTAACTAGAGACACAAATATAGGCGATAACCGATAACCGATACCCAATATAAATCCACAATTCCGATACTAGCTAGCGATAAGTCCGATAGGCGAAAACGATACTATATTGATATTTCAGATAGAACAACATTGATGAATTCAAATTTTCATTATCTGTATTTTAGGAAACTTACAAAATCTTAAAATCACACGTTGACACGTACATGTGGACGGTAATACTAAAAATTCCTGAATCGGTGTTGTGTTATTTGGCGTCCCCACCGTCAAAAATTGTTTACAAACACTGGTCTCTCGTGAACGGTGCATGCTCAGACCAGCAAGCGTAGACCTGTACAGTCTCACAAAGCTTTTAAACCGTAATTAAGAGTTGCTGGAAGGCTGAATCAGACATATAGTACCACTACCACCATCCTCGCTGTTTTTAGAACGACACTCTGTACGAGTTGTATTTATATGTACAGAGTGTACGTCGTTCTAGAAACAGCGAGGATGGTGGTACTGTATGTTTGATTCAGCTTTCCAGCAACTCTTAATGTGTTAAAAAAGCATTGTGAGACTGAACAGGTCTACACTTAATGGTCTGAGCATGCACAGTTCACGAGAGACCAGTGTTTGTAAACAAAAGCGCCAGCTTTTGACGATGGGACACCAAATAACACAACACCGGGTGCCTTCAGTATCATGGCATGGTCACAAACGAATATGGAATATCAAATTTGAGGCAGTGAATAATCATTTTTGGGGCAAAGTTAAATGATTTTTCTCTATGATATATTGATTTTTGAGTAGCATAAAAAAAATAACCAAGTGTTTTAATTTTCATGATCTAAGCATGAAATCTCATCACCGAAGATATTTCATACCCCGAAGTTTTTTCATACAACACCGGGCCACGCATGCGCAATAGGGAGACAACGTTTTTTTCTGAGAGGTGGAAAAAAAGCAGCGATTATCGCTAGTTTGGTTACAAAAGTAACGAAGATACCGATATATATTTAAATAAGTAGCGGATGGTCGATAATCCGATTTTGTTATCAGCGATAAAGTATCGCGATAACTTATCGCGATAACGCCCAGCTATGCGAGGGCCTTCCATGGACAACCCCCGGCGCCTCGCTCCTTCCCCACACCCAGGGTGACCGGCCTTGCAGTTAATAAACACTTACCTGTTTAGAATAAATTACAAAGCCAATCACCTTTATGTGGCACAGCGATACTCAGTACAGTTTGTTAAAACAAATAAGTAAACTCTTTTTTTCATTCAGAAACGAAGTTTAAGACCCATATTATCAACTCTTCGAACCCTTAGTGCGTCTATTTAAAATAGCTCTCGCAAAAGTTGCAGGGATTTCCATGGTTTTTCTTTTTCAGCCTAGCAGTAATTTTGGAAGGCCTCTGCGCCATAAACGGGGAAAAACACTCTTGATGACCCAACTATCTCCTCTGTGGCTTTTATAAACGGTCGTAACAACAAGAGACCCAAACGTTTCATGGGTCTCATGGGTCGTTTGGGGTCCTGGACGAAAGGCATTTTTTCTTTAATTTTATGAGTGCGTTAACCAGACAAGGGTTAGGCCCCGGTCACATATGCGGGTACGGGTGGTCCACGAGTTGAATTTAGAAGCCGTGATGACACGTGGCGTAACTCAGACAACGTCTGCGGGTTGTCTGCGGGTTACCACGGTTATCCACGCGTCATCCACAGGTTAGCGCGGGCGCAGCGCCCGGCCTCTCGCTCCAGAAACATCCAGCTCCAGCTCCAGCACTGCTTCCAGACCACCGGAGGCACCTCCAACGGTGCCTGGAGGCAAGGGGTTCTCGCCACTTTTCTTTTCAAGGGCTGGTGTTAGTCTCTCCACAACTTCGTCGAACATGGCAGGTGGCATTCTCATGAAGTTCTGGAAGGCTCTTGGATCTTCATTGCGGAGCTCCACCATGAGACGATCGTACAGCCAAGCAGAGGTCTCCTGGCAATCCACTCCCATATGTTCCGGACAACCCTCTTCTTGTCTTCTGCTGATGGTACTGCAGGTTCATATGCTGTTGCATCAGCATGCAGACGAGGTCACTACGGTCCATGTTTACGCAACGACGTCTGGAGCAGGAGTGGCAGTAGCCCCCAATATATAGTCCCAGAATAACCAGTTGACAAGACGCGGATAAGACGCGGATAACTCGACCCACGATAAAGCCGGGTCACCACGGCTTATCAGCGCGCGCGTTACACGCATTGTCCGCCTCAAAGTTTTGAACTTTCTCGCGTTATTAGCGCGTGGACCACCCGTACCCGCATATGTGACCGGGGCTTTAGAGGATGAGGTAGTACACACAACAGAATGAACATCGTTGACATTCGTGCATGCCATCACAGAGAAAGGTGGGCTGAAAAAAACTTGCACGTATATTTATTCATGTGATAATGATGTTTGTTGCCTCGGTGCTCAACCCCGTACCTTTGGCTTCAGACGCTGTGGTGGCTGTGAATCCCTCAGCTCGACACACAGCTCGAAATTGGACATCCACAGTTCACCTTCCTCGATATGATGATGAAGAGGAACAAACAAGAACAGGAGTAAGATGATACTAATGATGATACTACTACTACTACTACTACTACTACTACTACTACTACTACTACTACTACTACTACTACGAAGAGGAAGAAAAGAAGAAAAGGAGAAGAAAAAGGAGAAAAAGAGGAAAAAGAAGAAAAAGACTAGGAAGAAAAAAAGAAGTGATGATGACTGCAATAGCGATGATGAGAAGAAAAAGATGAGGAGAAAAAGAATGATGATGATGACTGCAATAGTGAAGATGATACGTGAAGCTGGTGATGAAACAAGGCGTAAACAACAACAAATTCCGCAATAAACAATGAAAGCCTGACTACCACCACCAACACTCCTCGTAGGGGCGCGGCGGTGGTCAGTCCGTCGGGTGGGTTCATCAATTAAGGGAGGGCGAGTGAGCTCAGTGAGGGCCGCTGCAGATGAGAGAGAGCTGGGAGTCGAGGGCAGAGTATCCCATTGGGTGAGCCAGGAACGGACACATCAGCTGATTCGATTGACTGATTTGATTGATGAGTAAGAAAGACAACGGGGGTACAAGGAGACTTATTGGAGAGAGAGAGAGAGAGAGAGAGAGAGAGAGAGAGAGAGAGAGAGAGAGAGAGAGAGAGAGAGAGAGAGAGAGACTGACCATGAATATATTATTCTGTAAAACAACGCTTCGGGTCAAGGATACACGAAAAAAAGTATGGGGAAAACGATACACACACACACACACACACACACACACACACACACACACACACACACACACACCTCATAACCAAGAGGTCCAAGGTTCGATTTCGTGGGGAAGTGGAGACGGATGATCAGTCTCCTAAAATCCGTGCCCCTTGTCCAGTTGTAAAAGACTTTCATCGAATTGAATAATTTCCAGAGTGCTGCCAACGCATTTTACAATAAGGCATTTAGTTTTATTAACCACCTGAAAAGTCTTTGGAAGAAACTAGAAGTCGGATTCCTGATCTGAGACAATTTATGTGACCAGGGTAGTCTGTTCAGTGGGACAACCTGCACTCATCTGTTGAAGCAACCAGGTTTCGCAGGCTCTTATGGAGCGGTGTGTGCTTCTCGACCCAATAAATGCTTCTTTTTTTCCCTTTCATGTAAATTGATTTAATGTGCCCACCTCAATGGATAATTTTAAAACAATTAGCACCACATTCATAATTGTACCACTACTGCTTATTATTTTTTCCACAGCAATACTAGCAATCCTACCCATTTTGATTAGGAATTTGAAAGTTCTAGTTTTTGCTTTTTGAGAGCAATGACTTTTTTTTTTATCTTGAGGTGCTTGCATTGTTGTAGAAAGAAGTAAATGTTTTGTCATTACAAAAACAAGGTTATTTGAAAACTACATTTCAGAAATGTACTGCTTACCACAAGCAGTGGAATGCAGGCATTTGCATTTATATATTCCCCGTGTCCTTATCAAACTTGTATATAATTATGATGTCTTTGGTGGTCATCATCATCATTTCGTTTAACGTCCGTTTTCACTCTTCATGAGCAGTTGGACGGTTTACGGCTCGTAAATCGAGCCATTTTCAGTTTTTGGCGCAAGATTATCCGGGTGCATGCCCTTGCAAACCCAACCACCTATTTTAACCCGTACAGTACCGGCCGATTTAAATATTTTTGGCTTGCCCAGTACCGGCCTTTTTTTTTTAGGCTTAAAAATGTTCCATGTGATGGGAAACGTGGAAAAAATAAGCAAAAAACATGTCATAGACCTACTTTTCGCAGGAGAACTCCATGAAGTGTTACCACGGTGTGGCTGAAAACGGCCCCTGTACGTGATCGATGGTTTATGGAGGATTTGACAAGTGATAGAGGCTAGGTAGCCTATTTTTGTTGCAAAAGGGTGTAGAATGTACTCCAGAGAGCACCATTTCATGGGGTATAAGTGTGGGATTCAAAGGCGGCTCAATATAGCCTATATCCTCCTCATCTGGCACATAATCCTTGTCCGAACCAGAGTCTGAGAGTGCTCCCACGTCTTCAGATGAGGAAACCTCAAACTCAGTCTATCGCCACATGGCAAATGGAATGTTCTGCCGCGACATTGTTTACACTTGGTCTTGATCTTGATCTTGATGTCACAGGTGGCTTGAGATTCCTCCCCAGCTTGGGTAGTGTTGCCAATGCTACAAACGCACTCGCGCAGTGTTGCCACTGTACGCAGCAGTCTCTGTAGCAAAAATAAACCCGCTACATCGACTGTAAGTGTTTAGCAAGCCCGACGTGTATACGCGTCGCTAGTATTTCCTGAAACCATAGGCGCTGACGCGGGTCTTTCCGGTTATACGAACTATCGACTTTTTTTTTTTTTTTTTTTTGCATTTTTCCAATGTATTTTTTTACGTAGAATCCGAAAATAACATTGGTTTTTTGGAGAAATGGATAGATAAAAAGTTATTCAACTTTAAAGTTATTTATTTCCTATGCATTACTGAAGAAATGCAAACTTTTATTTTTCCTTTCTTTTATCAAATGTAAGACATACATTCTTTGATGTTTTCAATCTTTTATCAAATAAAGAACTCTTTTCCTTTCTTTTATCAAATGTAAGACATACATTCTTTGATGTTTTCAATCTTTTATCAAATAAAGAACTCTTTTCCTTCAAAATAATTACTTTACGAGGCAGCAGGGGGCTATGAGGTTTACCACCCGCTATTTCACCCATAGCTGGGACTGGATGGCCATTGACTCTGATAAACATGAGTTCATCTGCCCTTAGAATGGTCTTGTTTTGAATCCACCTGGGGTCCAGCACACCCTCCTCACTGGTCCAAAACAAAACCAGTGGGGTTGCCGGTTTAGTCGCCGACTACCCGACCATGCGGCTGGTTGTACTTGGTTACACGTTACCAGTAGCAGAGCGCTACCTTAACTGCCCTGACCAGACAGGTCATCATAATAAAAATAAAATGAAATAAAAAGTTGAAAAAATTATACTGCCCTAGTGAATCCTAGGTGCCAATACTGATTTAAATAATTTTGGCAAAAACCTTGGTTAAGGGAGCGACGCACTGAAATGTACGATAATTTCTGAAATTTGACGAAAATTAGTTATGTGTTTCTATAATAATTATTATGATGGCAACAGTCTCTCAAAGTTTCGTTGTAAAATCTGGTTTCTAAAGTGTTTTTAATTAGCAAAATAGATAAAAGTATTGTGACCGTAGGCATCCCCAATACATGACTTTAAAAGGCGCACTCAGCTACGCCTCAAACTTTAAATGCTCTATATCTCAAAACTGTTTTTTTGCCAATCAGAAGGACATAACTCTGTTATGCCTCAACCGATTTGAGTGATCATTTTTTTATCACAAAGAAACCTTTCTATTTCTTATGTGGAGTGATATAAATATATTTCGTTTCACACATTTTCCATTGTTCCTTTCCCCTCAAATTCTTTTTTTTTTTTTTTAGTACTTAAAAGTAAAATATTATATGGACAGATGCAGACTAGTAAGTGAAAAGGAATCCACAATAAATGTTCTACAATAGTTACTCCTTCAAAAGAGACAATGAGCAAACCTTTCTCAAAGTACAGCTGTGTCACGGGTCAAGTAAAGTGATGCTTCAATTTTTGGCGAACTTTTGCGCTATTATTAAAGGGATTTACTTGTTTTACTCAGGCAGCACAGGAATGATACTTCATTACAAAAGGATTGTTGCATAAATAAACCAAAGTATGGATTGAATTTTGATGTTCTCAAACAAGAGTAAAGTATGCTACGCTCCCTTAACCAAAACCCATCATTTGAGTTCCATATAATTATTATTATAACTATTATCAATTTTATTTCAAGCATTTAATGAAAAAATATTAGCTTACTAGTATTGCTGCTCTAAAAAAGGCTGAAATACTTAAATATTACATAAACAGTTTAAACACATTAGATGGTATTGGGACCATTCAAAAATTAGGTAATGCCTAAGGGGGGAGGGGGTATGATGAGGTGTTGAGGGTGGTGTGAGGGGGGAGGGGGGGCAGCCATGTGTTGCAAGACATTTTCAGATTTTTTTCCTGTTTTCTTGAGATGTAGAAATCAAGTAAACAGCAAGAGAACATTTTCATTATGAATTTATCTGGGATTCTTTAATACCACAAGAGGTATGAAGCTACTTATATTATTGTATTTGAAGAAAAGAATGGAAACCTTTTAAATTAAGGAGGGTACTAACTGATATTACATTTTTTTATGAGGGGATCTGGATATGTTACAAGGCATAAGAAATATAAAGGGGGAAGGGAAAGGTAAAAAATGACAAAAAAAAAATAATTATAAACAAAAAAAAACAAAAAATTGAATAGCCCCATTGAATTTAGTAAAAATAAAAATGCAATGCATTTAAATTGCTTTCTTTGCATGTATTTACAATCATACCAATTGCAATTTTGAGAAAATAAATGCTTTAGTAAATGTAAAACAATTTAGTATTGCATCACAAGTGGTTATCCTCATGGGATTTGCATTGCTATACATTGTTCAGTAAAACATGACAATTAATCTCAGACTGCAAACAGAGGCTAACCTTGAGGTATAATGGCATTACATCCCAGAAACAAAAATAATTTCTTTTAATAAAGCCAAGGCTTTATAACATGAAAGATGTCTTCCTGGGCTTACATATAAAAACTACAATCAGTCAAAAACAGATTTATAAAACACTCACTCATTTATGCATTTAAAACAATACACAAAGAGCCAACATTAAAAATGTACTAAAGAATTTTTGAGAAGTACTACATGCATATTTTTACTAAGAACATCAAATCTGGTCATGTCCAGCTTGAAGTATCCTCAGATGCCCACTAAGGCTGGTCAATAGCAACCATCTTTTCCTCACCTAAGCCTGTCAGATGTGTGTATCAGATTTTGAATTAAATTAAATACTTCTGTCCATCAATCTGTCAATAATAGCTCAATAATAGCTCTAAAACCCTATTCCCTTCGTATCCTTTGAAGGAGGTGGACATAAACCCATAAATTGTGTCAGCAGGTATTTTGTGTATAAATAGAAGCTCCTCATCTATCTCAATGTAAAATATGGATTAAGGAGTAGTTGGTGGAAATCAGCAGCCTCATTAACATGGAGATCTATGAATGACCACCAAAAAGTAATGGAAGGGAAGGAAAGATAAGGAGAGAGATCCACTTTCAAATAAGATTGAGGTTAGCTAAGGAAAAGAAATCAGGTGCTGAGAGCACAGAGCCAAGGAATTATCTCAATTATATTCATACTTCCTTCTTCCTCTTTGAGCAAAGACCTTTCCACCAAAATGGCTGTCCTCCCCTTAGAGCTAACCCTTCTACCTAAAATAACTCTATCCATCTTTCCCCAAAGTTCATAGCCTCACTTCATATCAATATTATTACAAACAGGTGACTGCATCATAGTCTGCATGAATGGCTTTATGTGATAGGTGGAGGTGTTACACAAGTGTATGAATAGAGGAGAGAACTGCATCAACAATTTATTTCCTATTAAGTCTCTTTTTCCTTGCCTAAAATTCAATATTAGTTCCTCCCCTGTTGCATTCCTTACTAAATGAGTCACCTTTAACTAAGCTCAGACCAAACGTGCTGAAGAAACATGGTGTACATATTGTTCTTGGCTCCTCTGCTGATTGGGTGACTCCTGTGTCTATTTCTCATGATGGATGACAGGAAGCCAACTAAACCTGACTTAGAAAGGTGTATCATAGACACTAAGCATAGCTACAAATGTATAAAGTTGCTGTATATATACATAAACCTATGTACAAAATATGTAAACCCAAGTGAGCATACAGAAAACTATATTTTACTGGCTTGACCATATGGCTGAGCCTGACCCATGGAAATAGGATGGGCCATATTCCATTTACAGTTTGATTTAGTAGTTGTCTAGGCAAACATCAATTTCCAACTCATGACAGTTGTCTAGGCAAACATCAATTTCCAACTCATGACAGTTACTTTGAAGTAAATAAAAAGCCTGGTAAGAAATTATAATTATGAATATCCATGGATATTGTCTCTGCACGAGCTAACAAGTAAATACTTTCCTAGATGACACAAGTCAAAATTATCAGCTAGTACAGATGTTCTAGTTTATATTTCCAGGACAAAAGGGTATCTTAATAATATTTAATTTTGTATTTGCAAGGTAGAATTAGACATTTAATACAAATAATCAAATAATACTATGAAGGAATAATAATATTTATTATTTAAATTATTATTTGCATAATGGTTGGTGCAAATGCCAAGCAACTGAAAGTTTGGATTACACAGCAAATAAGGTGTTAAAATCTCACTATTGTATAAAAAAAATTCACATCATGAATTATCATCATTACAGGGTTTGCCTGTAAATGATTATATGATCATGAGTCAAAAAAACAAGTGGTACATATATTTTCACATGATTTTTGGGTCAAGTTGATGTGTTAGGAAAATACTTTTGTTTGTCTAATATGTGCATATGTCCATAGGACTGACATCGCATCAGGCATTGAAAATTGTCCTCAGTAAATCTGTATACAAATACACATATACATCATATGAGTAATAAAAAATAACCCTATACATTCAACGACATTTGGAAAAAAATAAATAAATAAAATAACATCATACCAGGGTACACTCCAATCACTCTAAAAATGATTCCTGTACTTCTTTGACCATGAGGGCACGATGCAGCATCTTAGAAAGGCTGGCCGGCTGCACTGGTTGACTTGAAAACCAAGTTGGAGAATCTGGCACACAACAACGTTCAGGATAAAGATAGTAGATGCCTTGTTGATATCGAAGGGACTCAGGACTGGAAGTGAATAAAAAATATATATATAATGATATAGTAGATATTTGCAGTAAAAAATTAACATTTAAAGAGAAAATCACCTGATTTCAAAATCTCCTCCACTGGACCCTTGCCACTACTACTGCCTTGCAAAAACACAAATCAAGAAATAGTATTACAAACATTCATAGTAATCTTATAAGTGTCATTGTTGGAGCAAATATATAAAAATTACATTTACTCCTTGTAAGTGATATCCGAATATGGTGAGGCTGAAAGAATATAAAACATGAAAAATAAAGAGGATCAGAAATGAGGTGTGTTGGGTTTCATTTCAAGGAGTGCAAGCAAAGGAAGTGCTGAAGTCATACTCAAACTATATTTAACATAAGTTAGACCTTGTCTCAAGTGCTGGGTCAAAGTCTGATCTCCTTCCTAGAAAATGGACAGTATTATGTTTGAGTCTGTGAAGAGTAGGATGACAAAAATTACTCAAGAAATTAGAAATGCCAAGCAAACAGGGATTCTTTTCTTTTCTAAGTTGGTTCTACTACCCAACCTCAACGTGCACCTTTTTTTGTCATTGCTGAAGGGTTAACGCTTACCTTGTTTTTCAAGATTGTTACTATTAATGAGCACCCTCTCCATGATGTGTCATGGGCTCAGTTACAACCTACTTGCCATACAAGCCATAGTTTACAATCCAATGAATGTGCTCTTCAAACTAATTTTTGCACAACTAACCAATTTTTCCATTCATTTATCCCCAATTTGATTAAAATGTGGAATGTGCTTCCTGATGAAATTGTTTCTCTTGTTGACATTGATAAGTTCAATACAAAAGTCAACACCCACTTGTTAACTCATTAGCTATTATTTTTGTCCCCCTTATATCTTTTTTATTCTCCTTACTTTACTCTCATATTATCACACATTTTTCATTTCCGTGCCTGCTCATCTTGGGGACTCTATTTCAATCAATATCAATTCTTTATTTTCCCTTGCTGCCATTTCATGGATCTCAATAATAACAACAACAACAACAACAACAACAATAATAATAATAAAATAATAATAATAATAATAATAATAATAATAATAATAATAATAATAATAATAATAATAATAATAATAATAATAATAATAATAATAATAATATGCACACAACTTTTTGAGACCATACTCACCATTTTGAGAGGTAGAATTCATAGAGCTTCACAGGACATCTTAGTGGATCATCTCTGTTTTCATGCATTTCATGCACTGTTCTCACTGTTCCATCTATCAAAGAAAATCCAGCATTATATCCTGGCTCTTAAAATTATGCTAGTAAAATATGTTCATATTGGAAAGTTAATGATAATGATAAGATACTTAAATGAAAATATGCCCAATATGCAGACTCTCATTTGAAATAACTAAATACAGAATCTGGTGCTGTCCTGCCCTGCCCTGTGCCATGTTGCATGGCGTGTTGAGCAGTACACTTCCTTAGCCTTGTTTCCTTTTTCTGATTGGCTAGGGAAAGTTGATTATTATGGGAGATGATTTTAGAACTGTGGAAATTCTTTTTCTTGCAGATAGCCTTGAAAAGAGAGGTGTCTTCTACACTCAAATTTATGGTACATGGCTAGTGTTTATCTGATAATTTATGTGTTTAAATCTAAAAGTGATAAAGAGTTCATATAACTAATAGTCTTGATCTTGGTCTTGTCTGGCTGCTCCTAGCTCTGATGGTCCACGTCCAGGCAGAGAGGCACTCATGCATGCTGTAACTACATCAAGACTGTCCCACAAAGTCAAATTGAGCAGTTATAGCCTGCAGCTCAGCACATTTTGCCCACTGAAATTTGAAAATTGTAGCTTTCAAATACATTCAAGTTACTGAACATACAAACCTTTTTTGGGGGTGAAGTACTTGAGGAGGGTTGTCCTCATGGTAGCGCCGTCTGGATCATGAGCAGTTGGCTTCCGCTGTTTGACAATTTGAACAAATGACAAACCCTGATGATCCTCCACTGTCTGAAAAAGAGCATATAAAGTTTGCAATATTATAATGCAACTAAAAGTAGCTCCTATGAAATAGAAAGCTGAGGTTAAGGACTAAGAACCCCTCTCAATTATCTTTTGCCAGACACTTGTTGGAAGGGTCACATGGCTTATTTGACTCCCCATCCTACCTTTTTGAGAAATGACATTATGATATATACAAAGATCAAACGTTCTTTATTCAACAGAATATGTCAAAAATCTTGTCAGCTATGCAGATCCATGTGATTTCAGGCACCTAGTCAAAAAACTCTCGCATTTTACCACTACACTTTTTTTCCATCTCTCCCATACCATGGTAGTTCTTGAGCTATTATTTTTATATCTAAAGCTGAACTTTTCACTGAAATTTTTGATGAAAGCTCAACTCTGGACAATTTAGGGCATATTCCTCCCATCGATCATCCACAGTATAAAAGTTAGAGGTAATGAAAGTATCTCACCGGTAATGAACACAATTACAAGTAGCTGATCAACAGTCAAATGTAAACAAAGAATATATAGTGTAGCCAGCGATAAGAAGCCACAATTACTTTCGTTTTCAAATCTCCAGGCATTCAACATATCACACTACTGTAAACCAAGTCATGGCTCCCTCTACTAAACCTGGGTAATGAAAACATCAAACAGTTAATGAACCCATATAAGCAGCTGGTCAGCTGGTATTAGTAAACAAATATATATGTAGGAAATTTATGGTGTTGTGAAGATGCCTTCAAGTCAGGAAACTGACTATTAAACTATTTCTAAATGTTTAGACTGAAAAAATTATAAATAGTTTTTTCTTCTTTTTTCTGGGAGTTGTATGGAAAGTCAAAGTTGCTCTGACATGTCCTATTTTACCATCTTGTCTAGGAATTGCCCTCCAAAAATTAAAGTCACACTTTTCAAAACAATAAATGCCAAAATGTTATCAAAGTTGGATCCTGGATAGACTGAAAAAAAAAAAGTTGGACAACCTCAGAGCCCCAAGGTATCTTGATTTATCAAAGGTCTACTATACTGATAGTTTAATCAGAATATTTGACTACAAGAGGTTTGTCATCAACTACTCACTTTAAGTTTGAAGACCTTGGTGTTGAAGTAGAAGAGTGTGTTGAGAAGAACCTGTGGCGTGTGGGCTCCCAGCTGTCTGCACTCCCACAGCATGGTCTCTGTTATTCTCGTAACTCCTACCTCAGGGGAGCCTGTAAATATTGAAATTCTTTGGTAACACAGATATGATAATGTGCTCCATATACACGGTCACATGATAAATACATACAATTAAACATAGCTGGGCGTTATCGTGATAAGTTATCGCGATACTTTATCTCTGATAACAAAATCGGATTATCGATCTATCCGCTATTTAATATATTATATATCGGCATTCGTTTTTGTAACCAAAAACTATATATGAGCATTTTTTTTTTTTCCAAAAAAAAAAAAAAAAAAAAACCTTATGCGCGTATGCGTGTTCGGCGTTGTTGTTAACTGAAAAAAAGGAAATATTTCGGTGATTGAGATTCATACTTAGCTTAAAAATCATATCATTTTTTTATTTTTTTTTTATGCTACTCAAAAATCAAATCAATATAGAGAAAAGAAAAATCAAATATATTTAAATGATTATTTGATTATTCATATTCTATTCCATATTATTGTTTGAGCATTATGCAGCATGTTTGATTGGTGTAGGCATGGTGTGTTATTTGGCCATCGCTGTAAACAAAGTTCACTGTATAAAAGAGGATATCAATCAGGAATCAGGACAAAGAGTTGATCCATGTAGACCTGTACAGTAGAGTTATGTTTTTTAACACATTAAGAGTTGCTGAATCTAATTGTAAACATACAGTACCACCATGTTGTAGTAATAATGGCTGACACTCAAGAAGAACCATATAAATACAATGTTGCAAGTAGCCGTTCAAAATGTGTTGTGGCTTGGTAGTAAATAATTGATGATCAGGTTCAGGTTTGAGCAATACAATATTCACGCCATTGAGTGTGAGATAACTAATCAGCATTTAATAGTAGTAAAATAAATGCACGTAACACAAAAATGTTTAAAACAATTTTGTGTTTTATAAAATTCAGGTATAAATTTTAAGGTAACCGTGTTTTTTAAGGGTTTGTAAGTTGCCAATATCGTCATATAGTTTTAATTTCAAAATGTCAATCCATCAATACTAATAATATAGTATTGTTATCGCTCGATCGCGTTATAATCATCATCAATCGGAGTATCGGAATATTAGTTATCGTTATCGCTTATATCGCGGGTTTTATATATTATATCGTCCCATGTTTATTTTTTACGTTATATTTATTTTTTCAGGAATAAATATGGTTATTATCCATAAGGTTTACAATTAAATACACCTATATTAAATCAATGTTCTACTGTATATTTAAATGAATAAAAACATGAAATCAATCTGTGCTTATCAGAATTGTACAGCTGTGAGTCCTTTTTTCACTTGCCTTTTTCTGCATAGTCAGAAGACATCCCAAATGAAAGCATTGAAAAAAAAAATGTTAGCAGTTTTGTTCTGATTTCGCATCATGTAAATAAAAAATTCCAAAGGGAGGAGTTCACAAACCCCTGCCTTTGGCCCTTGACCATTTTAAACGCCTTTTACAATAGGAAAGGAATACAAAGACTTATTCTTGCTAGTAAATACTGATGCAATTTTTTTTTTGGGGGGGGGAGTGAAGTTTATAACTTTGAAGTGGGTACTACTTTTCTGGGCACATGAATTTATTGCTCAGCTGAACATATTGCCACCCTGACTGAGGCACAATGGACATACAAATCAATGAACCCCTGCGATGCACATTTACCATAAAATTTGTCTTCTCTCTCTTATGCCATTAGTCTCTCTGCCACAGCATCACAAGCTCAATCTTTTGTGTGCATACTCCTGTGCTAGTCAATATCATTACTTCTGTACCATCCTTCCTCAAAATGTTATATCCAAACCAGCCCAGTCCTCTTGTATTAATATCACCACCACTATATATAAAAAAATAATAATAATAAACTTTTCTCCTATGTTCTAATAACATTCTTCTTAGTTTCATCTCGTAGATAACTGCTAGAGTTCTTGCCTCTCCTCTACCTTTAAATCTTCGTTTACCATGATGTTTTTTTTATATTTCTTGGTCATTTAACCCTTTCATTGCTAGACGCTCGCAGCGAGCATTAGGCATATTTGCTGGCGGTGCTAAACGCTCGCTGCGAGCTCCACCTACACTCAAATCTCCCGCGTATGAGAGTGTTCCAACACTAATTCTCACAACACAGGATTGCCAATTGAGTGGGTTCTTCACAAAATTTGGTGGAAAATCATATCAGCCCAGCGCGGCAAATCTACGGACAAGTAACTGGTGGATGCTCTTGCCCAATATAGCGGCATTTTTGCATAGCTTCACCTATCACCTGACTGATTCTTTGACCAAATAGTTGTAAATATTGCAGTTGGCAATACTCCCTTGCCAGAATCTGAAGGAGAGATGTCCACAGTTCTCTCAATATGGCTGATCATCCCGCCCGCGCCGACGTAAGTGTTAACATTCAACACTCCCTGAACGTGCATGTACGTTCATAAGAGAGGCATACATAACAGACTCCTATAGATCTGGAACTTCTCTTTCCATTGATGTTTTTGGTTTTTAGCTGTGCTGAATAGTTTTTGAGATACAGAGGTTAAAAGAGACCCCCCCATTGGGCTGCCTGACTGCGCCTGAGGGGATAGTCGCGTCCCGTCCCGCGCGCAAGGAAAGGGTTAATCTCCATGTTGCATGTATGACCTCAGCAGCTGTGGTTATTGTCGCAGGCAATGCCAAGGCACCAAACACTGTGTTCTGTTTGTGGCTTGGTGCTGTGTGACCATCCATAGATATGCTTACTGAATGTGAGCAGACCATTCCATGTTTTGTAAACTTATCTATACTGACATGAGTGTTAATGTTAGATTTTTGTTCATCTATTTATTTATTAATCTAATTATATTTATTTATTCATTTATTCTTTTCATTTTATTCTATTCTCTATTTTATTCATTTGTGTATTATTTCATTTTATTTACCTATCTATTTTTTATGTATTTCTATTTTTCATTTTATTTCATATTTGTTTCATGGGAAATAATTTTAAGTTGTGGCTTATAGGTTTTCAAATAATGTTTTTTTCTGTAATTTTACAGATGGCATACCAAAATGTATTGAAAGACACTCTTTTCATGTTTACATATTTTGGGCTATCTTTGTCATGGAATTTTGCATTGAGCTCCAACAATGACTCAGTAATCCTCCAAACCACCCAGCAGGAAGCAGCAAAAACTCTTCCTTAGACAATCTCAGCTTCATCCTTCCCATGTTTTCTTGTCCTTAGAGGGCCCTTGACCCATCCTTCCCATGTTTATATCCATCCTTCACATGTTTATATATGTAAATAAATGTATAGGCTAATACTTATTATATATTTTTTTCAGGTATCAAACAAGTAATTCCATTGATATAATACTTCCATTTTGTGCAAAACTGATCATTTAGAACTTTCTTTGAAATCTATCTTGCATTTAAAATGACATCCTATTGTACATGACAAAACAATTAGGCAATAATGATTGTTTTTTGGGGAGTGGAGTAAATTTAAAGCATGTTTGTCATAAAAAATAAGACAAATGAACATGACAGGGGAACCAAATAAACTTACACTAATTATGTGCTGACTCAGTGTTATTCAATGAAAGTTATTAGTTTGATACTCGAGAGAATACTTATCAATAAATATATTGTTACTGACATAATAACAAGTGGAAAGTGTGGAGGTGTTATGTATTCTTTGAAGTAAGCCATTTCATCCATCTTTGGAAGAGATTTGGAAACACACACAAAAAAAAATTAATTAAAGTGGAATGGAACAATTGTGAGAAGCTAATGGGGATAAGAGTGAGTAAGAGAAGGCTGGCAGAGACCATAAACAAAATGGATGTGTGTGTGTGTGGAAAGAAATAGGAAAAAAATAAAAAATAAAGACAAGTGGACATAGCTTGAAAAGACAGCTTACTTAAATATCTTACACACATCAAAAAAATTATCTTCTTGTTATTTCAAAAGTCTGAATTCCTTGTTTTAAGAAGTATTAAATTTAGACTGACAGTGATTACAATAATAATTTGAAGAAAGGAATGAGAGTTGAACTTGCGAGAAATTACATGATGATTGATTATAATTACTGGGGCGTTCTTTGTTGGCGCCGCAACTAATTACATGATGAAGTTATGGATGAACTTACTTGGTGGGACAGGTACACTCAGAAAAGTTTTCGTTATTTCATCAAAACTGTTGGTGAGTTTCTCAAATCCAAAGTCCATGAATATGCAGTCAGTTCTCCCACTATCAAAAAGATGTTGCTGAATCCCTGTAAAGAACATGAAACTCTTGAATCATATAAAGTAAATGATTGGTAAGTTTCACAAACATCAACATTTTTTATTTGTATTTTTTTGTAATTTACAGAATCCTTTTCATTATTCATGACTACCTCCGCTGAAAAATTTTGACACTGCATGTAACTTCAACAATGACCCTCAACACTTACCAAGAAGTAGATAGAAGACTGTATCCGGCTGATATAATTCTCCATTGGGTTTTGTAATATCTTTCAAGAAGAGACAGAGAGCATAATTAAGCTCCTCACAATTCATGGCCAGCAAGTTTTCCGGCATCAGTTTCATGTTCCGGGAGGATGACACACCCGACAGCTCTTCATTCTTTGTGGTCACCCACCTCTTCCATGCAGCCAGGCCATACATTTTCTGAATTTAGAAAAGTCTATGAGAACATTTTCAACAAAATTCTGATAAAAAATTTAAATAGCTCAATGGCTCAACTATATGCTGAAAGCAAATATTACCTCTTATTACTTACACATGTTCAAGCTGAACTTACAATTAGTGTATGCAAAACTATTACATTTGAGGTGCCTGCTACTATTGTTTGTTTCATTATAAAATTACAGGCAGTCACACTTATTCGTTTTCTGTTTGATTGGCCAAGTGGCAGCCAATCCCCACGCTGGAAACCATTAGCTTGATTCAGCCTTTGCTCGGGAAACACTCTCCAGCACAGTGTTCTTAGTTCTCTATTAATCTCTGGAATACTACAAGGCCTACCTATGTTTTCTTAGCAAAATTGCCATCCTTAGGTCACTACATTAGAAATATTTTTCAGGCTATTTATGTAATGGTAATGGAAAATGGCCTGAAAAAAATAATAAAAATTAATAAAGAGGGTTTAAAGTATAACCCTAATGCAAAACAGTAGGTGAGACCATTCCACTGCTGCCAATATAATACAAAAATTGTTTCTAGATCATGAGAAAAATGTGTATTTGAACATCAGTTATTCCCATAAAGCAGTAGACATTCCCATGGTCTAGTGCCCCATTTCCCAACCCTGAGGTCGCCAAGCATTTTTCCTGGGGTCACCAAGACCTCAAAATATCAAAAAAGGTGTTATTATATTATAACAACACATATACAACTAAACTAGTGGGGTCGCGGTCATATCTAGAGGTGCATGATTGGGGTCGCCTGAAAAAAAAAAAAAAAAAAAAAAAAGTTGGGAACCACTGGTCTAGTGGTTAGCACACCCAGCAAGGAATCCTCAAGCTTGGGTTTGAATCCCAGTCTGGGCAGTTAGCATGCAGCTCACCCAGCTGTTCATTCTCCCTTTCTGGCTCATCAATAAATGGGTACCCATGGAAACCTCAGGAAGGTAAACAGTGGTAACTCAGGTGTTGCACTTGCCCTGTGTCCCAGGGAATGGATTCTTTGCTACCACCAGCTTATGGGCCAATGAGACAGAGATGAGCACTAAGGCCAAGCACAGATATGGCATATGCTCCCCACTTTTTCTTCCAGCAGTGGAATTCACATTTATTCCCTTTACCTACTAGGAATATAGTAAATGTTATATATATTAGACTAATTGGGGGGAAACCTCATCCAAAATAGCTGAAAATCTGAAATATCCAAAGTTTAAGTTTGTGCATACCCAAGTAAAGCTGTTACTAAGTTTACCCATGATTCTGATTAATACTTGCATAAAAGTTTAAGACACCATAGGGAGCTGGAGTAGAGCAGTCACATTAATATAAATTTATTTGGCCCTGGAGCAATTCTGCGCAACATGGCGGTGGTGTTTGTAAAGCTGCAAATAAAGAAAAGTCTGAGACGTGCTATGTGTGATGCATATCAGGAAAGCTGGTTTTCCGTGAATGAATTATGAGCTGCATCTATATTAGTGTTGAATTTGAAAATTCATAAAATATTGCCTGTGTGTGTCAATATCATCAAAAAATAAAATCAACCAATGAGCAGGCACATTCCTCTTACCCTATGCCAATTAGGGTTCAGGAGGGACAGCACGTGAGAGGCTGACAGCCTTTGTTTCAAAAAGATGCTGTCCAAACTCACCCATTCCTTGCTATACAATAGATCTTCATCTGACTTACAACATCCATCCCAATGTTGTCCAAACACATGCCACATATCTAAGATTTTTGTCTGATTTATGGCTACGAGCCAAGAGCCCTGAAAGAACCCAATTTATCCGATATCCAGATTATAAAGGTCCGATTTATAGAGGGTTTACCGACTAGAATTTTAATTTTCTTGAATAGGATATTTCTTTATATCATTAATATATATCAGCAATTTTCCACTCATGGAGCATTCTTGGTTATATTCAACTCTTTCCTATTAAATTACTTTTAAAATAAAATACACAGCATCTTCATAAAATATTATTTATATTTGGTGCAAATATTTCAATATTAAAGTTTCTTAAAAAATTACAACAACAATCCATAAACAGGAGATGCTCCAGGTTTGACAGAACCAAAAAAGGGTGATGGACACTCCTCATAGTTTGCTTGATCACACCGCTGTCATCTTGCTCAGTGATTTACATATAAAGTAAAGAAAAAATGTACACACACAACTCAAAATAAAAATCCAAGGGAGTGCATGAAGAAATATAAGATTTGTGTGGCTCTCAACTACCATCTTTAGATATTCACTCCTTAATATGATATACATGATTTTCTGGGCTTCCAAGTACCAACATTTATTCTAGATAGTTTTGCTAAAAGATGAAGCTGATACAGTCAATGCACGTACTTACGTAAATCACTAGAATGATCCCACATCACTAGAAGCCTGATTTCATCCACCTTTGCATCATACTAATAAACAGACAGCAAAAAGAACTGGGTCCTGCTAGGTTTGCAAGAAATAAGCAAGAGGAACAATGCTCTGCTATATTTTCATACAAATTATTTGAATTCATTGAAATAAATATTACTTTACTCCCTTCACTGACCCTTTATAGATGCAAATGAGAGGTGCTGCGTTTCCAACTCCTACGTGGCAAGGGACCAAAATAAATAAGAAAATGGAAGAATGGGTGAAAGTCCTGGGATGGTGGCACCAATAAACCATTTATAAATGGATTTGAATGCCACTCAAACAATGTTTTTGCTAACAATGGAGTTTCACAGGCATCAGTTAAACGTTACTGGCAATATCCTACTGTACAGAAACCACCCATTATTCAATTGTTCATTGTTTGACATATCGCTCTCTCTGCATTTCAAAATACCTGCCCTTTTCCAGTGTTTCAACATGCAATCCCCACCATTTCAGTCTTTACCAGCTAGTGCTGAAGGTAGCTAGTTGATTAGGAGGTTCTCCCCCACACTCACTCTTTCCGTCCTGCTGATTTGTCTACGAAGGCCATTACTATTGTGACTCAGAACAAGATCCCTACACTACTACTATCAAGAACTGGAAGTTATGTGAAGACATGAAGCTGATAACGGCCACGCCAAAATAGCAAGATTTATGGATGACGAGGTCAACTGTGGCAGTAATTTTGAAGCAGTAGGACAAGTACAAGCAGTTGGCCTCCACTAGCATGAGCCCAAGAAGCATTTTACTGCTTATCAGAACAAGAGACTCAAGGGTAGTTAAGATGGAAAATATTTTGAAGGCATGCACTCAGAACAAGGCACAGCCAAATAAGAAGGTTGTGTAAACTCATTTCAACAGATACCACAGTGTTAATAACAGATGTATATAAATTTCAAACTTCGTGCCAGACATCCTTTCACCAGCCAGACATCCGCCCACCCGCCTGCTGGTATTGTTGGCAGACAGTTGAGCGGATGGTTCAACTTCACACGTACACTCTTAGCCATGCTTATTTTACCATGAGCACCACTATTACTCTGGCTTCACCCAAGAACCCTGGAAGTAATTTTTTTATTATTATTATTATTATTTTTTTTTTTTTCCCTCAAATCAAAGAGGTGGTCTGGAACCTAACCCTCACCCCTATTTACATGTGTCACTCCTCCCTTTCCTTCTTTCCTATCTTTTCTCCAAATGTTGTACTTGCTCTTTCCCTCCAGCACAAGTTCCAGTTCTTTTGCAAATTTTGCTTCAACTAGTATACATATAATATCCAGATCACTCTCCCTTAAATAATCAGTTAGTTCAATTTTCTTTGATACAAGACCATTTATGTTTGTGTACGCAATCTTTAAACCTTTCTTCCCTTCTCCCTTTTTTTCCCCTCTTTCTATCGACACCCTTACTCCCTCCTTTCGCCTCCTATCCACAACTTCATCAGTTTTTCGTTCTTCATTCTCAAAAAAAAAAAAAAAAATCATCTTTTCTTCTGATCTTTCACCATTTATTTTTTTCATTTCATTTCCTTTACTTTCATTCTTTCATCCTCTGACATATTTCTCCTCACATAGATTTGGTATATTATTCAGAGTTTAGTTTCCATGACCTATTTAGTATGGTTTCTGTTGTCATTTGGGACCTTAGCTTTATCTTTAATGGTCTGTTTTTTCCTTCCTCATATCTTTCCAATTTAGTTATTTCATCTACTTCTTCCTCAAACTTTTCCTCCTCTTCAGTATTCATATTTCTCAATATACTTTTCACCTTACTCCTCTCATAACTCTCTCTCTGAGTCTTCACTGTTTTTTTCCTCTTTGACACCAAACACTATGACATTTTTTTCTTTTCTGCCATGTCCCTCACCATTGTTTCTCTATTTTTTAGTACATTCACGACTTCCTTTTCTATGTCCTGCCTCTGTTCCTGTTGCTATTGTTCTAGGATCTACCTAAAGCTTGTTTTTCCTTTGTCTTTTTCACTTCTTCACTCCTTCAATTCATCAGACCACATACTCAATTTTTTCCTCTACCTTTACACCCACACTCTGCTGACATTTCCTATCTTCTTTGCTACCTCTCTTTTTATCATTTCTTCCATCTTCTTCACCATGTCTTCATTTGTCCCCATCACACTAACATCTCCATTTTCAAAATTTGTATCTCATGGTCTTTTATTAATTTTTTCATCTTCAGTTGCACTATTTCTTTTTGTCTTTCCACCAAATATGGTGGAGAACCCACTCAATTGGCAATCCTAGGTTGTGAGAAATAGTGTTGGAACACTCTCATACGCGGGAGATTTGAGTGCGGCTGAAGCTCGCAGCGAGCGTTTAGCACCACCAGCAAATGCGCCTATCACTCGCTGCGAGCGTTTAGCAGTTAAAGGGTTAACTCTTCATTTTCTTGAATTAGTTTTTTTTTTCCCCGTCTTCTAAATTGCATACTCTTGACCAAAGATCACTTTGTAGTTTCTTACCTTGTGTGTCCTCCTCCTCCCAAAACTCCCAAAACCAGAGAAACTAGCCTCGTAACATTCGTCTTCACTCTCGTCACTGACCCACACATCTGTCTTTTGTACCTTCCTTCGTGCTCCATTTCCTCCTCTTCTTGGTTTTATCCACTCCATATTATCATCCCTCCCACTCATCCTACAACAACTCAAATAGGAGACGGGCCCAACCCAGAAACATCGCCCAGACCCCGCAAAAACACAACACAGGCAGCTGACAAAACAGCTGATGATTCAGCACAGGTAGTTGGGGGAGCTCCGCTCGCACGTCCTCCTCGGTCGGTGGTCTCTTTTGTGTGTGTTTGTGTTTGTGTGTGTGTGTGTGTGTGTGTATTTACCTAGTTGTGAAATACAGGGAAAGAGCCGTACTAGGCTTGTGCTGTCCCATCTCCATAACGCTTATTATCCAGTTTAGCTTTAAAGTCATGAATCGTTTTTGCACACACAGTCTCCTCGTCAAGTCCATTCCATGTTGTAATACTTCTGTATGGAAAACTGTATTTCTTAATGTCTCTCCTACAGTCGCTCTTCTTCAATTTCTTACCATTGCCTCTTGTCACAATTCTGTCACGTACCACTAGGTCTTCCCTGTCCAATTTCTCCAATCCCTCTTGTATCCTATTAGGTCCCCTTTCTCTCTTCTTCTCTCCAGTGTTGTTAATCCTAATTTCTCCAGTCTTTCTTCAAAAGTACGTTCTCTCACAGTTTCCGGTAATTTAGTCGCTGCTCTTTGTATTCTTTCCAACTTTCTAATTTCTTTCTTCAATCTAGGTGACCACACTAATACTGCATATTCCAGTCTTGGACGTATCATCGATGTTATTAGTTTCTTCACCATTTCTTCATCTAAATGTGTGTGTGTGTGTGTGTATTTCCCTTGTTATAGTGTCCAGGGCCTGACCAAAGCTCATAGTATCCTCTCTCCATATCTACATTTGTCGAGGCTTTTTATTTGTGAATGCTTCAATGCAACCACTTTTTCCATTAATTCATCCTCAGCGTCTATGCTCCTGCGCATAAGAGCTCTACTCATGCATCTAGTCTTCCTCAGTATCTTTTTGTGGCCCCTTTAGTTTTCTGATCCTCTTTCTGACTAAAAAATCATGTCTCTTCTATATTTCCATGTGAGCTTCATGAAGATAAACATACCCACAGGAAAAAAAAAATCAAACCACAATATTGTTTTGTCTCTGTTTTTCTTTCACTTGCTGCCTTAATTACATTACATATTCATTCTTCAATCAGCATGGCACAGCCTCACCCATTATTCAAGTTTACAGATAACTGGATTTTCTTGGATTAAGTAACAAATAGTTTTAAACTAAATGCTTGTTACATTTTCTATACTTATTTTCTGCTAGTGTACCCAGATATCTTTCTTTTGTAAAAGCAACCCAATATCCACAGGATGCAACACTCAATAGCATACCCTTTCCAGAAACAGGAAATTCTATTTTAATTTAATGACTGCTACCTCCTGTGATAACTGAGCTGTAAACATACAATAAACCCTCACTTTAACAAACCAACTGGGGGGAACAGGTGACATTATATCTGTTAATCCGGTTATATCCAAGGAACCCAAACTTTTCCCATATAATAAACCTTGTTCATTATATTAGGTGAAATGTTCGGTACGTATGATAATTTCCGATTACATTAGATGTATTAGATGAAAAGTAAGGCATGGAAGGACAAGATAGGAAGTGATTACAGTCGGGAGGACAAAGGACACACACTGCCTAGTCAGCTCTGTTAAACCGCCACCAATCACATGTGTGTACGTATTCGGCCAGCCTACCAACAAACCAAACCCCACACTTACTGAGCTTGTTCACCAAATCCCCACATGCCACACTTGCCAAAAAAGTTTGTTAAAGCCAAAATTTGTTATATTGAGGTCTGTAAAAGCAAGGGTTTACTGTAATATACTATGCTTTCTTCTCACTGCTATGAATTAGTTATTAATTTGAACATAATTCACAGAAGCTGAGCTGCAGTACCAATGTATCACTTGGTAGAGGGTAAAAACCCAAAACTCTTAAAATTAATATATATACATTGAACTGGAAAAATTAATATTTTAGCAGTATCTCATTACTGTCTTATGCACATAAAAAAGTATAAGAATCTTCCTCCTCTTCAATCAGTATAGTCAAAATGCAAGATAACAATTTTAATAAGATAAAATATCAGTACCTTATAATGAAAATGACTCACAAAAAATACCACCATACCATATGTATCACAAAAAGTCTACTTTTCAAAGAAATAAGACCTGTGACAACTGTTTCTTGTCTACTTGATTTATAAGGAGAATGTAGAGAAGCACTTGGGGTGGAGTCAAGAGGAACTTGTTCTTGTACTTATAGTTGTTAATGTTCCTGATCCACAATCTGGAAATTGGTTCAGGTGCCAATATGATGTGTACAGAGCAAATTAGATTTCAATTTTTGTGATTAAAAGCATATATTTTTATGAATTAAAATTGTTCAATATTACTGCATTAGTATTTTTAAGCAAATTTGTATGCATAATAGGTATGAATTAAATGAAAATTGTGGAATGTGCCTATGTGCAATGGATTTCTGATCTATAGAGGGAAGTGATTTTGTGGTTCACTATGAGCCTGCACCTTCAATGTAGCTCATCACTATGAACCCTCAATGGTACATTATTTCTCTTTCGTTCCCATACTATAAACCTCTTAGGCAAAGACAAGTTTTAAATTTCTTCACATAAGTACAGCTGTAAATATCCATGGCCAAACTCATGTACTGAGCTATATAAATTAATTAATAAATAAATAAATATGTAAATGTGTGAGTGCATATGCTTGTGTGGGGTGGGTGGGGGGGGTGTATGTACCTAGTTGTGACATATGGGAAAGAAGCTACGCTTGTGCTGTCCCGGTTCTATGTCTACTATAATCCTACTTGGTCTTTAATTCATGAATCATCTTTGTGTGGACCACATCTATTTCCAGGCCTCCACTACTTCTGTCTGTGCATGCGTGCGTGTGTGTGTTATTTTTACTGTTACCTTCATTTAATGCAATGGACATTTTCACACAACCAATAATGCTAATGTGTGTTAACCACCTCATAAAAATGGGCACCATGCTTAATTTAATCAAATATTTTAGCTATGTGCAAAAACAGTTTAAATACATAACTTGTGTATAATTTAAATGACAGGCTTCATTTCACTGTATACGTACCAGCATGCAACTGCATTGAAAGCCATTGATAGGTATCATGTGCAATAGGCAGTGTGATGTAGTGCATCACAATGTGCCTGCTAAGTTCCTAGGTAAGGTCCAGACCTTACCTAAACATTTAATCTGACAGCAACTGAGTACACCCACTGCGACACACAACATCGCACTACTTATGATACGATACCCATAAGTGGCTTAATGTGATGAAAGCATTAGTTACCCATGCTTTGCAGCAACTGAAAGTGGCTACTTTCGTTGCTTCATCTACACAGAATCATGATACATTAAAACTCTGAGTACAATATTCCATCTGAATTTTCACCTACACGTAAATGCATCAGCGAACAGCATCAGTAAACGAACATAAGAAACCAAATATCTCATAAAGAAGTGCAAATATATGAAAATAGGAGCTAAATGAAATAAGAGTTGGCAGAACTTACAGAACTTATCAATAACAAAGTCAGTGATATATGTAAATTTATCTATCATCAGCAAGATCAAAGAAACTCGAAAGCACAAAAACAGCCAAGAAAAAGCTTGGCATTGGCAGAGTAAGCTCTTTACTCTGAAAGATGCAAATGGCAGTCTCAATGAGAGATTCTGAGGAAAACTAACAGAGAACTCAGAGTCTGAAAGTAGGATTGAAGATGAAGATGAAGAAACAAAGGTAATGTTAAGTAATCAGTTTCCAGGACAATACACAAATAATTGGAAATCAAGCACTTAGGGGAGAATACAAAGACCTAGAACAATTACTGGTACCCCACTCTATGAAAAAAAAGTCAGAAAGCAAACAGGAATGGGATGGAATGCTTTTGGTAAACAGTAAAGTTTTGCATTTGACATGTTCTGCTTTGGCAACTTCACATTTGATGACTAATCAATCGTTACCCTAATTCTCAGTAAGCGACAATGTTCTCCCATTTGCCAATTATTTCGCCCACCCCAGCAAACACTAAGTCATATTTGGCAACCATAGTCTATCATTTGACAGATGCTTCCCCTTGGAAACACTTGCTAGCTGCTATTGCTGTCTCTCCTTGCTAAAAGATTATCAGTGCTATCTATACATTTACGATCCCAGTTTTCAGCAACTCGGCCACCAAGGTGATGACCAAAGCTAGCTGATGAAAGTTATGATTTAATCTGCCGTATTTTTTTTTTTTTACAACAAAGGAGGCAGCTCAAGGGCACACACACACACACACACACACACACACACACACACAAAAAAAAAAAAAAAAAAAAAAACATGTGATAACTAGTGCACCACCTCTCATTCCTGCCAGTGTAGGCCATTGCTGTCTACTGAGTGTGATATTGCATCAAAGGCCTCTACAAATGCTGGAAGGAGGAATGGAGGGAATGAGGACAAAGACAAACCTCAAAGCGGAAGAAAAAAGGAGCCAAAACACGAGTATCGTGTGGGAAAAAAATTCGGTAAACTTTCGGCATAGGCCATCCTCCTATTTTGAATTCTGAACTTCTTCAATCTTCAGCCCCATCCAGCATGGTGCCAGGAGAGGCGAGTGTCAGCAGCCAAGTGGCACTCCCACCTCTGCCTCTGCCCTGCTGCACATCCTCCTCCACCAATGCCCCTTCCTCTACGCCCACAAAAAACAAAAAATCAAGCTCATTCACCTTGCTGACCACATCCTCTCCTGCCTCATCATCATTGCTGGACACCGTCAGACACACAAGATGAATGGTGGTGACCCACACTGAAGACTTACCCCAAAACCAATGATCTCTGCAAGACAGGTGGTGCAAATCAACAGCAAGCAAGTTGAAATTCACCAGAAATAAAAGTTCCGTCTTCACAACACGCAGAAATGAGAAAAAACTAGCACCTGAGCCTCCACAGGACAACAAGGGCAGCAGATGTGGTGGCAGTCCACTATCCCAGCCATTCAGTGGGGGCTCAAGTGTTCATTCCCTCTCCACCTCCATGCATCATGAGGACAAAATTCTCACCCCTGGTGAGCCCTGGTTTGCTTGCTCCTAAGTTCTGCCATATGTCTCACTGAAGTCATTGGTATTGGGGGAAAACTCTCAGCACTGGTCATCACCATTCGTCACATGTCCGACAGTATTGATGGTAACGCTAAGGTGGCAGAGTGTGTTATTGATGCGACCAGCAAGGTGAATAAGCCTGACCTGCTGTTCATGGGAGAGGTGAGAGGGGCGATGGTGGGGAGTTAGACCGGCACACAGTGGGGCTGGAGTGCCACCCTGCCAGTGCTTGCCTCTCCATTGCACCACACCTAACAAAGGATGAAGATTAAAGTTTTTATTTTTTCAATCTCATCTATTTATTATCTCTTGGTATTTAATAATGAATGATAGAAAAATTGTGGTTTAAAAAAAAAAAAAAAAAATGTTGATGCACATAATGATATTGGTTGAAGCCATGTCAATCTGCTGAAAATCTAGAATTTGTGGTAGGTGTCTACAGTACCCTCCTGAGTTTCACGCTTGCTTCATTCTGCAGGTATACCGCTAAACTCGCGGATCGCGAAACTCGGGGTATTGAAAACACTGAAAAAGCGCTTACCGTATTTTATGGCTTACAAGACGCACTTTTTTTCCTAAAAAATACCATGAAAAATACTTGTGTGTCTTCCAAGACGAATGTTGTATTGTGGCAGAAACGTCCAGGCTCAAGTGAGCTTGGACGGTCACGGTATTGGCTCGACCGATAGGGACGTGGATTTGTATGTTGTCATTACATTATGAGGTTAACTTAAGTAACTATTTAATTCAGCCTTTTACATGATATAACCTCAGTACTTACTTGTTACAAGTATTTCCAATACCATAAACCTTCCTGGAGCCAAGCCACAAGGCCAAACGTGACCCAAACATCTGTTGTTTATTGTGCGGCTGGTAGCGGTGGGAGCCATTCCGCTCTTGATCTTGATGGTACAGGTGGCTTATTTCCATAGACCAGCAAGCCTTTGGATCGGCTGCGTTTGAATCTGCTGTGTTGATGTGTTGTCTCCTATGCACTTTTATGGAAATAAAACCACCCTTGGACAATGAAAGATGTATAGTATATTTACTAACCACCAACTAGTATGTCATCGCCATACGGACAAAATCGGACGAGTGATGAATGTAAACAAACCAATAGCCTACATGCCGCCATGTTTATGTCGGGGACCCACTGTTTCAGTGTGTGTGTATTTACCAATAGTAGTTGAAATTGCCTAGTTGTACATTTGTGGTGAGTGCTCCAGCAAACTTGTGGTGAGTACCAAGACAATAGATAGTTTTAAGAAAAGGTTACATAAATTCATGGATATGGTGAAGCTGTTCTTGTGTGAGAATGACAATTTTTTTTTTCTCAAAATTTCTCTCCAATATCAGGGTGCGTCTTCCAAGATGCAGCGTCTTGTAAGCCGTAAAATACGGTATTGGTTCCGGCCCGTGGAGATGCTGACTTTTTTTTCCACTTTACTCCCTTGTTATCTCAAAATATGTACTGTGTAAAAAGGAAGAAAATGTGAAGAGAGAACGGGTCGTTTTGAAACCTCAGCTGAAAGCACTGGTTGCCTTACGATTGGCTGACAGTTCTAAAAACACGCTTGTGATTCGCCGAGTCCGATGACGTCATCAACGGCGCTCATCCAATCAGCGGCCTCTAACTTTGACGAAACGAAAGCTTTGTGAATCTGAAGTCAACGTTGATAGTTAAATCATTAGTTTGAAGCTTTCACCATGGGCCATTATCGCGCATCTGTGAATCCCGCCCCAGCACATGTGAACACCGCTAGTTTCTTGAGAATTTTGTACAGAGATTCAAAGTCGGCTGCATTTCATGGGAAACTCATCAAAATAGAAACTCAGTCACCAGCATGTCGATTATTTTCTCGTAAGGTCGGTAAGTTGTGGTCACAAGAAGAAGAAGAGCGTATCAGCTGTTCGGTCCAGTAGCTATCCGCGTGTTTATTCCAGTACCACAATGAGTTCCACGAAGCTTGATAAGCCTGGAGTAATCGGGTTGAGGTCTTGGACTTGAGTCTTGTCCAAGTGTAGCCACTGCCTCATCGTGTCTGGGCCCTCACTGTTGCGTTCTCGTAGCATTTAACAGTAGCAAGCTGTGACACACTCTTCCTTTGTCTCCGAGGTAACCACTCACGAACCAACAAATGTTTTCTTTTCATTTTTTACCTTTTTCTTCAACAAACACCACAAAGCAAACTCTGCAATGTCAGGATCCATTGTTTGTTTTGCTTTTCAGCTGATATATCCCAGAATGCAACAGTCCTCTGTGTGACCAAGCTTGAGGATAAATTTCTCAGATAATTCTCGGGATATCTGCGGTGGAAAATTTCCGAGAAATTAGTTTGTGTGACCGCGCCTTTAACCCGGTAGCAGCGGGGATCATGTTTCTTAATGGTCCCTCTAAGCGAGAAAAATGAGAAAAAATCATCACACACAAACCATTTCATAACATATATCAAAGCGTTTGTGATCAGTTTATGTATCATCTATTTTGGGGGGTTTATATCACGGCACAAATTTGGCCCGTCACTGCTACCGGGTTAAGGCTGTTGGCGTTACACTGGGCCTCTTTCCTCTAACTGCGTTGGCGATAGGGGCGACCAGCAACTCCAACTTTTCCGGGTGGGTGTCACACACGGCCAAGGTCGGTTGTCCGTATTCACAACGTAAACAAAGCAGTCACCCTGTATTGATTAAATAGTAAACAAAGCAGCTCTGCCAGTATACTTTACAAGTTTTTTGGTTGGCCATTTTCCACTGCTTCTCACTCCTCAGCCAATGCCGTTGTCTGTTTGTTTACATACAGCCGCGTGGTTGCTCGTACACCCAACCGTTTTACATCCGCACGGATAACTGACAACTCTCTCCCAGTTATGCGCACGGAGAACTGCGGTTGCCAATAGCCCCAACGGTTGAAGGAAAACAACCAGTGTGACACCACCTTAAGGAATTACACGTGACGCCAACGCTAGGTAGACGTGACCCATACATGTCAAAGCAGCGCAAAACTCGGGGCGATAATGTGCAAGTCAGAATGGTAAGAATTTAGGACCGAGTGCAAAACTCGAGGATCGAGAAACTCGGATAGCGCGAAACTCAGGAGGGTACTGCAGTGGCAAGAAAGCAGCAGTCCAGATTTATGACAGACAGCTGACCCTACATTGCCTCACCTGTTGAATTCTGTCTCCTAAGAAAACTGTGAGTCCTCCCACATGCCTGTGCCACACACAATCTCATTGTTTTTGTAAGGCTCCAACCATAATGAACAAAAACTAAATCTATTATAACAAAACATTACCAGCTTAGTCTAATCTGAAAGTCTATTTACCATAACAAACTGCTCAGCAAAACACTTGTGCACAGCTTCTTCATCATTTGTCACTTCATGTGTTTACTGGCTTTTACATAGCTTGAATCCACATCAGATTTCACTGTAAAACCCACTTATTTCTCCTCAGCTTCCTTTATACAGGTTAGCTACATTATATCTAAATTCATTCAGTGAACCATTGCTTCTATAATTTTGTGGCTTCAACAGCCTTTCTTGATACATATCCCAAATTTCTGTTTAATGAGTATCTTCAGCCAATACTAGCCCACTGCAAGACAAAGGCCTTTCTCAATGTTTTCTACTTCTTCACCTGGTCCTCGGTCATCCCTGACCTAGAACTTTCTGGGTCGCCACTTTGTTATTTTCGTTGCCTGTCTGTTATCAGCTATAAACATGACATGATGTAAGAAACTAGAAGTCCCTCAGTTTCAGCACGACGGAGATATGATATTGGAAAGTACAAATTTTGGCGGGACAGCGGATGACAGGAAATTCCGCACCCCGCCTTTCTCTGACCGAGCGGGAATTCCCGCCACTTGTCCTTTAAAGGTTAAAAATGCCAAAGTTCACCCAAGCACTGTCTTAGAAGGGCAAGGGCAAGCTCAAAATGAGTGGAAAACAGGGAGAGGTTGTTGTTGAGAAGTCAGAAATAATTGAAGAATATAATTATAACTACACTCCAGCATCAAGAGAAAGAACCCTAAAACCCCAAAGAAAGTGAATAGATTACTATTTAAAGTTTCTGATAACAGCAGTGCTGGTGAAAGTGACAACAATTATTACCCAGTAGAAAGCGTGGCAAGTGACAACAGTGATGAGCGCCCATCCAAGTGCCCTGCTTCCCGTAGTTTTGTGAGTGACGAATATCCCAAACCCTCTGCTTCTCATGATGAATGTGCTGAACATGATCATGATGCTGATACTGCATGATGGTTAAAAATATTTGCAATGTTGAATATTTTTTGAAGGGGCAGATTTTTTTTATTAATGTGTAAAAGTTTTACATGTTGGCTAAATTCAACTCACATTTTTTACATTATACTTTGTAGATTTTTCACATTTGGCTATTGCAAAAAATATAGCACAATTACTCAACTTTGAAATGATACCTAAATGAGCTTTCTATAATGAAAAGTAACTTTGCTGTGAGCATTAGAAGTAAAACATCTCTATGCAACTGATTGAAATTCCCACCAGTGTGGGTCACGAGAAAAGTGCGAGTTTCACAGATGTCCCTGATGGGAAGGTTAAGACTGAGATAAGTAAAACGATCACATAAATCATTAAATCGGGGGAAACACGCACGAAACTATCATAAAATTCGCATATGTATGAATTATGTGGGATATTTATGAGGATGGAGAGAATTGAACTGACAAGTCTTACAACACTAACTAAAATTGCAGCCATACTAGCCAGCCACTCATATCCCTGGCCCAGTCCAATGGCTGTTTTTGTTTGTCTAGCTCCTTGGCTTGTTCAGTACAGCCTCCATTTATTCCATTTCTTTTTAAGGTTTCCCTATAATACGAGACATAAATTTACGACACATTTTCCATACAGTTAACCCTCACTTTTAAACCTTGATATAATGACATACCAAAAAAGTTCAGTACGCGCAGGATTAGGTTTGGTGGTGGACCAGCCAAATATGTATACACATGTTGGTCAGCACTGTAGTGTCCAGTATGTAAGTATTGTTTTCATTTCCTGCATGCATGTAGTATTTTTGTGATTGCTGCATGTGCATCGAGTATATTAACTTTCATCTAATATAACAAACATGGCAATGGTCAGAAACAGCGAACTTATGGCTCATACAGCAATCATTAAATGTGAAAAGTTCAGATCCCTCAGATATAATGGATTTTCGGATATAACATCACCTATCTCCCAATTGGTTCATTAAAGCGAGGGTTTACTATGACAGTTACCCTCCATATCAAGCAAATCAAATGGTCAGATAGTCAAATAAAAGACAGATAAACAAGCAATAAAAATTTAGAATAATCACAATAACACTTGGAAAGTCAGTGACAGGCATTCATCAGGTGAGAGACTGAGTCCCTCCTGATCCCTTCTTGCCGTACAGTAAGTGGAAAGTAGCCACGGTTGATTTAACTTTTCAATCACATACACACATACAGAGAATGGTTAACTTTCAAATTCAACAACAGTTTAGGTTTGTGTGTACTAGATGCAAGTTGTAGCTTATTCACCCATGACTAGCCATCCTGATTTGCATGGCATGCCTAATACTTTTCCGTGCAGTGCTTTGTTTACATACACCACTGCCCTCACCATCTCACCTTGCTCTACCCACCCCACTGCACAAGACTAACTCCAAAGACGTATAAACTTAAATTTGTATGGCTCTACTCTGCTCCAGCTCCACTATGGCATCTTATTAATTTATGCAAAACTTAATCAGAACCACAAGTAAACTCTGGAACAGCCTTGCTTCACCCATATCACCTCCATACTACAACATGAACACTTTCAGGAAGGGAATATCTAGACATAACTGAAACTAACATTCCCTTTTGGCTACTTTTACTTTCTTCTGCTTGCAGGAACAGTACTAAAGCAGTATATTTTGTATCTCTTTTACCCGTGCAGTGTTTATAGTCGGTTCACCCAAGTCTGAGGTGTGCATTACTGAACACTGGCAACCTGCTGCCCCACGGCACGTCCAATTGTGTGGATAATATATGATAGCCTACGCATAGGAAACAGTCATCATTATCAGTAATATGCAGAAAAAAGTAACAAATACCATCAATTTTAGTTGATTTTAAGGTAAAATTTATTACTACTGATGCAAACAGTTGTATTGTTAATTTACAAGATTGCTGATTGCCTTGACGTTGTCTGCCACCGAGAAAATTAGCAGGCTTTATATTAACAAAACACCTGTTTGTGACATTACAAATAATTTTTAACTCAAAATCGACTATAATTGACGGTATTTGTTATTGTCGTCTGCATATCACTGATAATGACGACTGTTTCCTAAGCAGAGGCTATCATATATTATCCACGCAACAGGACGTGCCGTGGGGCAGCAGGTTGTCAGTGCTTAGTAATGCACACCTCAGAATCAGGTGAATTAAGGAAGATTTGGGGAAGTCATAAATGCATTGTTTTACACTTATTACATGGCTATAGAGCAAATTCATGTAGGTGAAATATTTTTGTAAGATTAGAAGTATATTTTGTGGGTGTTTTATGCCTGTATCTACTAAAGTGGTTTTAATACTTGAAAATAAAATCAGTAAAGCATACGAATATAGATATTGGACTTTGAAACATATCATACAACCCCAAATGACATATCACAGCATGTTCTATGAAAATCGGCTCATAAAAATATCATATGAGTAATAAAAACTGGAACATAAATACAGTAGAACCTCGTTTATCCAGTACAAACGGGGGGAGGCTCGTGCCAGATAAACCGTTTTGCCGTTGTTATGAGACTTACTCCTATATAATTACCAAAACTTTTTTTTTTTTTTTACGTCCACCCCCATGGCACTGGTAGACTTTCTTGGTTGGGCCTGGTGGTCGGCCCAAGCCTGTCATGGCACAGGCAAGTGTTTATAGTGGCACCATCTACTCCTGGCTGGTAGTGGCGGATTCAAACACACATCATCCAGGACGTGGTAAAACACGAGACCAGCAAGCTAACCACTCATCCCAATAGAATAGAACTCCTATAGAATTGCTAATAAAGTAAATACGTACACCCTATCCTACTGAATAACAGGCCCAATGGTCCAGGGGCTGTACACACAAAACATGCCTTGCCAACAGGCGCCAGCTGACAAAAGGTGCCGTTTGAAACGATGCACCAACAGCGCCTTTTGTTTCAGCTGGATTCCAATACACGAACATTTTCAATGGCACCATTGGCGTGCCGAATTGTTGAAAGGCGGGATTTCCCTCACAGGCACCTTTTCACGAGTTAACCAATCACTGTGGTTTTAGGTGCGAGTCAATCACGCAGCACGGTCATCAGCTGACAGCCACGGCACCAAGGAGTGAAGAGAACATTCTAGAATCCTCACACAGCGCAGAGGGAGAAAACGTACAGATACAAATGAGGGTGAGAAGTATATCCGTTGAGAAGCAATAAATACAATACGTAGCCTAACACTCGGCAGTAGCCACATTCCCGTGAGTCCCTATCAATATTAACACCATCGATTGTTCTATCTACTGAAGTGATGTAACTCTATTTACTAGCCTATTATAGTGTTACATGGGGTCCACCTCTTAGTGAGTGGATAAAACAGCATTATATAACTGTTCATGTAGCACAACTTAAAATCCTGAGAAATCATTCACAACCCCTAATTTGATTAGGTAATACAAGTTTGCTACAGTGATGCCACCCAGTAATTACTCTTGAAATGATGTATTTCACTCAAAACCAAATTCTGAGATTGTATTTCATGTAATTGTGAGCTAGGAGACAGGCATTCTCCTCCACTGACATGCCACAAGGAGTCTTTGCCTCCTCAACGGCAGCTCCGACCCTACCTTTCCGCTTTTGTTTATGCACCTTTCGAGGAACGACGGTGCGGAAAGGCGCCGTTGCCACGAAAGGCGCCTTTGAATGTTTTGAGTATGTGGCCCCAGAAATAACAGTGAAAGGCAGCAGGTCTTGATACGATGCCAGCGGCACAACACACATTCTCTTGTTTACAAACAAGAAAAGACTATCGCCTTGCACTGATGATAAACGTCGCCTTTATAATTATAAACACTACCTTACAATGCCCATATTTCTTGACTAGATCACCATTTAATATTAATAAAGTACTATTACTATATATTAAGTTACTGAAGTGCTCAACTTCAAGTGAAAATTAAGATTTAGTGGAACTCTGGGGTGGCAGTGGGTGAGTGGTTAGTGGGCGGGAGTGGTGAGCCTGAGGACCTAGCGCGGACTAGGTTCCAGCCCTCACTGAAACACGCTGATTTTTCATGTCATCGCTGAGTGGCAGAAGATCACCCACATGCTGTCCGGATTTTCAATTAACCCTAACTTCAGCGACTTCGGTCAAGAGAAGCACTGGGGAGCAGCACGGGCCCAGCAAGTCATACATCACAGTGGCCACTATAAAATTAGTCTGTGCCACTAACGGGCTGGGGCCATCCATAAGGCCCCTCAAGAAAGCCTACAGGTATTGCAGGCAGCACGTAAAAAAAGAAAAAAAAAAGGGGGGGAGGGCTTTTTCTTGGATATTTGGGCCCCAGATATTTGCTGTTGTTTTGAGGGTGCCGGTTTTGAATGCCGGATAAACGAGGTACTACTGTGCATGCAGTTGGTCGGCATGTACAGTAAGGATGTGGGGTTGGCAGTAGTGACACATCGTATCCCATTAACTTTTTAATATTTTCAGTGGTGAAACGCATCATACCACTGAATTATTTACTAATGCATGTTTCTTTCCATAAAAATCAGATAATGAATATACCAAACACATAATGAAAACTAGAACAAAACATGTCTATTGCAGGGCTTTTATTACTATTACTTTTAACACAGTTGTATCATGTAACCATTAACAGTATTATTGCCATCAATTATTACTTCTATTACTATTACTTGTTCATGCAAAAACCAGTAATCTCAGTAGAAATCTGTTTGAATCATTTGTCATTACCAAACCTCAAATTTGCATCAAAAATATTGTTGAAGGTAAACAGTAATTCGGTACTTAATCGTATTAAGACAACAAAGGTCTTGAGTTTGTAAAAAAATAAATATAAATCTATTATAGTCTGTTTCATTCCATCTGTCCACTCACGAACATAAATGTGGCACCTGTGCATTGTTACTTCATGATTGCATGAAGATCAACTTTCTATTTTTGGTTCTATATTGGAATGTTTGTGTATACAAAGAACCCTCAAACCCTCTTATATAAACTGCAAACATACTGATTTGCATCTACAATCTACCATACAAGCACATGAAAAAACAATCTTGTATCAAACAGTATATTCAGGTCATACTCGAACGATCTATGGCCTTTCAAATTATTGATCTCTGTTATATTAGAGATCAGTGTTTCAATACCTATAATTAATCTCATTGCAGGTACATAAAATGACATCTGCTTCTGCGAGTGCCTATACAAAAGGAATTTTGATAATCTGTTGCATGTAAATAACGTGGGTAATATTCGAAATAGCCTAGCATTAACAGTTATTATTTACTATTTCATGTTCTTTCGAATATTAATCCTTATTTACATGCAGTAGTATGTTATTAACCTCTTCAGTACCATGACGCAGTATACGAGTTATTTCATCTCTCGAACCATATCCTAGAGACGCTGTATGTGCGTCATGGTCATTGGACTATTCTACGTAGTCTGTAAAACCAGGATATGGCATGGAGGTTATGTTTTGTCTGCTTGTATTGAAGGGGTTAATATTCTATTTGCACTTGCAAAGTGCAGAGATGTCTTCTAATATAACTGAAATTAGATAAATTATATGAATTTGAAAACCATAGATCGTTCGAGTATGATGTGACTATGTTGTTTGATACAAGCTTGTCTTTTCGTGTTCTTGTATGTTAGGTTATCGATGCAAATGACTTGAGTTGTTTTTGGTATATATAAACATTCAAATATATTATTGGATAAAAAGCTTGAATGTCTATCACAACAGTTGATTTTCACGTATTCACAAACTAGAAATGCGCAGGTGCCAAATCTGTCAAAATTCCTGCTTTGTTGGTGGACAGATGAAATTAAAGACAACAGTTTGTCTTCTATGATTATTACAGTTGAAAGACTAGAAATTCAATATTTCAATTATTTTAAAAACCCTGTAATAGTCAATTACTATTATCATGTATTTAATATATATTATCTACTTTAAAAGTTATCCTATAATTTTCTAAGCATGCACTTCTTAGCATATTCCATCTATTTAACTGAGGTTTACTTGCCTATACTTACATTAAGGAAAGGACCTGGATACTCCTCCACTAGTGCCTCATCTGGTAAAGCAGAGGAGGTGGGCACTGGCTCCATGGCTCCAGTGTCACACACAGAGTTGTGGCCTCCACTGGAACATAATCGCTTCCTTGGGCCACCTCCGTCATTCTCAACTTTCCGCTTCCTTTTGTTCTGTTCATTTTCATCTGAATCCCCAGCATCAGATGCTGGGTTACTATCAAAGATCTCAGCATCCTCTGCTGAAAAGATATATAAATCTATTATTAATCCCTCCATCAATTAATTTTTATTAATAATGAATAAGAACTGACACTGAGGTGTCCTTTTGCTTTATTTATTCATCTTCTATGACCAAGGCTCTTTTTGAAGGGATTTTCATGGAAAGTACATCCTCTTTTCATGGGAAGTAAATCCTCCTTCTATATCACTAGATCTAGGATAGATTTGGGTATAATTTGTAAGTGATCCTCAAAATGTCTCTCACTGTCTAAAGCTGAAATAACCCTTTCCAAATCAATTGCTGGACCCTGTGTCATGTTTCTCCGCGTCCTCCTATTTCTGGCTGTCCGTTTTGTTTAAAACCAAAAGGCAGATTGCTATTAACATGTTCGGATTCATGTACGCAGCTGGTTGGGTGTACATGGCTGTCCCCCCAGTGATTTCAAGCACGAGACAATAAGTCTCCTTAACTAAGACAATACTGAGACCCCTCTAAACCTGATAGCTACTCCATGTATGAGACACACAAAGGTTTTCTCAATGCTCAGGCTAAAGACAGGACCGGATACCTCTAGAATGTTTCATTTTCAGCACAGAGGCGAGGAGAGAGGCTGGCTACCTTCTACGTAATGCCGTCAGTTTGTACCACTGAGTGCTAACAAGAAAGCAATGAGTCTAAGTGTCATGGAACTTTCTTAAGTACTAGAACTTATTTCCTTTAAATATTATAAAAAAATATATATATATATATATATATATATATATATATATATATATATATATATATATATATATATATATATATATATATATATATATATATATATATATATATCTTGAAAGAAATGTTATGCACAAAACAATCAACACCAATTCAACAATAAATCAGAACAATGGTTATACAAAAACTCCCATGACATAAAAAGTCACTTCTTGTTTTGAGCCTCAATGCTGCCCCTCAATTTCTCTGTTTATTTGTGGTAAAATTGAAGGCTTCACAGGGAGGAGTTGCAGGCCCCATCCCATCCAACTCAGGTCAAGGGTTGGACTGACTGCTAGCTGAGGGGAGGGCACAGAACCCCTGAAACGATGAATCTTCGCGATAACTTGAAAAGGACATGTACTTTGTGAAGACAAGCAGCAATCAAGGTATTGATGGTGGAAGCAGGATCATCCATGGACAGTTTGAATGATTCATAGTGCAGTGTGATTACTTCCTATGACCAGGCAAGGCTGGCCTCCAGCTCAGGGACATGAGTGACTAATGTGACCATAGCTTAACACAGCTACTATACTGCACGTTCATGGGCCTAATCTGGCTGAAAAGACACCTAGGTCAGTTATGCATGACTCTAAGTATGTCTGGAAGTGTTGGTCATAAATTTCCTTCCCCATAATTCAGCTATCTTAATGGAAAATCATAATCAACGTAACATATCAAAGGAGCAGAGAGTGAAGTAGAAAAGGAGTGTGAAAGGTAGCTAAAACACTTACAATGGAGGACAAAAAGAAGATGCGTGATCTAATCAAGTTTCCAATAAAAAAAAGAAAGGGTAAAGGGTGGGTAAAAAGAGGACATTCTGGTGAGGGAATACTCGAGGGCACTCAAGGAGCAATGTTCACAACCATAGTAATTTCTTATCCCAAGCCCTTTGTTTCCTGACAGAACAGCTCAACTGCAGCTGCCTTGTGACTGGCTGGCAAAGTACACTGAGTAAGCGAATGTGATTCGCTGGCAAGAATGATGATACCATGAAGAGCACCACCCACTTGACTGCCTTTCAGATGATACATCTCCCCTCAACCTTCACAAGCTTCTTCTCTGAATTAAGTTGTTGAGTAGGTTGTCCAAAGGTTGCTAGCAGCAACATTGTAAAGAGTCACAGCCTTGGACTTACAACATGCCTTCTGAATCTGGCCACAGATTAATAGAACTATGCACATATGCAACATTACTGCAACTATACCTAAAGGTTTTAGAGGATATCTTGGAACATCTTCTTCCACTGTGTCAAGGCAGGATACATCTAAGTCTTTCAGGTCATCAATGTCAGCAATATGACTATCAAAACCTGTAAGTGAGACAAAGAATAGCAGTTAAATTATTGAAATTAGCAAAAGGAAAGAAGACTAACAGGGAAAAAAAAAATCATTTTGTGTCAGGATGTGTTAGAATAATTTCTTAAACTTCAGGAAAAACTTTCATGTAATAATAAAAATATAAAAACTTGCAATACAATGGGATCTCATTACATGAACACTCAGCTCAAGCTAACTCCATTATAAAAGAAGGTTGCATTACAGGAAAGCAGAACATGGTCAGAAAAGGTTCCATTGGCCTGAATATCCCAATTTTCTTCCTTGGTGTGAGATTTTTACCATTCTACATAATAAAGTGGAGTAAAGATTTAAAATTGATATATTTACCCTCACAACCAATGTTTCCCTATATTTTCAATGGAGCCATTGCCCTCAGTTAGCTACTGCCATGTAATAATAAGTACAGCATAACATCAATCTACACAAATTAATTTATAATTACAGATTTAACACAAGACCCTGAATTAAGGACACATTAACCAGTTCTACATGAATCTTATCTAGTGTGAATTAAATTTGATATGTAATAATGAGCAATGTAATGTAATAATTAGCAATGTAGTGTAGTTATGATGAGGCAAGTCAATCAAGCAAAAAAATTGAGGTAAAAAAAGTAAAATATGCACAATAACATGTAGAATGACACCAACAAGGTAGGAGAAACAAGGCAGGAGACAAAAGTTCCTCCTAACTCCTGACTGGGTGAGGGAGAGAGCACCATAGCTGCAGACTGACTGAATTAGCCTCTGGGTGACTCAGTCTTCCCTGTCACTGATTGGCTGAAGACAAGAGTAGTGTGGCAGTTGATCAACAGTACTACCCCCTCTCCCTGAGAAGCTGCCATAGACTGAGATCAAACTAACAACCTTTCAGCCACAATTTGAGCAGCATACCCACAGCCACCCGGACCCCAATAGTATAGTAACCCTGCCAATTTTGGTAAGCAGGACTAGAAAAACTCAATGAAAATGGAAAATACCAATTATCTTTAATGCTTCAGGGAGGCTCCTGGCAGGTGCCTTGTCAGAGTTAGCCACTTCATCTTGTAGACCTATGTTAGGCAGCCAAGCCCAACCCAAAAATCGGTCAAGCAAGGTGGACAGGGGTAATCACACTAACATGACCTTTTGAAGTGAATAAAAGCCACAATGGTAGAGATGATGACAGAGATAAATATAAAACCTACAACAAGGGATGGTCTAACGGCTTACTATACCAACAGTCGAAGTCTCAGGAACAAGATAGATCTACTGAGGGGGAAAGCATGTGTCAAGAAATTCGACATCATAGCAATCTCGGAAACATGGTTGGATACTGCAAACAAAAACTTCATATCGTAATTGGAAATATATGGTTATCATATGTTTCGCGAGGACAGAAAGGGAAGAAGGGGAGGGGGGAGGCTCTATATGTTAAGCTGAACGTCATGCCAGTGATAAAGTCCATCTCTGACACTGTGACAAGGATGAAATGAGAGTTGCAGTTACTAGATGTCTATCAGATGTTAATGGCAACAATCTCTTATTATACAGAAAAGTATTGAAATGACCTTTTGTCAATGTACAGTAAAACCTCACCATTTGCGCGCTCACTATTTGCATCCTCGCCATTTGCGCGGCCTTAATTTGCAGCCATCATCCCACCATTTGCGCAGGTGGTCTTGCCATTTGCCCACCTCGCCTCTATGGTAATGGTGTCTCACTGGCAGCAAAATGGCATCCGCTGATCTTCTGAGGACGTTTACTAGCTGTTTTGGCAGCAAAATGGTGTCCGTTGATCTGAGGACGTTTACTAGCTGTTCTGGCAGCAAAATGGCATCCGCTGATCTTCTGAGGACGTTTACTAGCTGTTCTGGCAGCAAAATGGCGTCCGCTGATCTTGTAAGGATGTTTACTAGCTGTTCTGGCAGCAAAATGGCGTCCGCTGATCTTGAGAACGTTTACCAGCTGTTCTGGCAGCAAATTGGTGTCCACTGATCTTGAGGATGTTTACTAGCTGTTCTGGCAGCAAAATGGCGTCCACTGATCTTCTGAGGATGTTTACTAGCTGTTCTGGCAGCAAAATGGCGTCCACTGATCTTCTGAGGATGTTTACTAGCTGTTCTGGCAGCAAAATGGCGTCCGTTGATCTTCTGAGGACGTTTACTAGCTGTTCTAGCAGCAAAATGGCGTCCGTTGATCTTCTGAGGATGTTTACTAACTGTTCTGGCAGCAAAATGGCATCCGCTGGCGAGCTACAGCTGTCTACCACCCGCGCGCCCTCTGCCGCCAGTGAAGAACACTGCCATAACCCGATCGCCTCTCCTCGTCTCGTGGTGGCTGCGATTATTCGATATTTTCTGCCTCACCTTTGCACCACCAGCATGCTGCACGCAGCGTCATCAAAGCCTAAACCCCGGAAGAACCTGATGATGACCACAGCACAGGTGGAAGTGATTAAGAAGGTGGACAGTGAAAGAAAGAAGTGAGAGACTGGCTGTGAGTATGACGTGTTTCCTGCCACCAGACCATTTTTTTTTGGGGGGGGGCATGACCGCCCATATGTATTTTTCCACATAAGTTATTAAGTTCGCCATTTGTGCATTCACCATTTGCGCATCTTCACACCGTCCATATGTGCGCAAATGGTGAGGTTTTACTGTACTGATATTAATGTTTTTCTAAGATTTGTATTTTTCTAGTAGAGTTCATTGCAATTATTCTGAAAAAAAAAAACTGATTATGATTAAAAGTTGACAGGACTAAGTGGCAGCAACTGTGTTTCTAATAATGAACTGAGTGTAAGTGTCACAAGTAGGAGATGCTAAAAGCACAAAGAAAAAGTAACAACCTTAAACATGATCAGACAGACCAAAGAAATTCATATTACTAAAACTTGTGAGAGAGGAACATAAGGCTTGATGTACCTGTTATGGGGATGCGGAACATTTACATGGCATAAGGAGAAAGTCAGAGATGAGAGACGAAAAAATAATTTGGTAAGGAGCATGTTATGCACAGAAAATAAACAAAACAAAAAATTAAAGTATTCACCGTTTGTGGAAGCAAATTCAAAGCCTTTCTCTGTTTTGTGAAATGGCTCAATTTCCCTCAGAAAAGAAATAAATAAGTTATACTTTTCCTCTTAGTGCAGTATTAAAATATTTAACAGAAATTTGACGCTGCTGTCTTACCATCTGGCAGCGAGTTATTTTCCTGTATTGCTGCTTCTCTGGTTTCTCCTTGTGCACTTTCACTAGACGCTCGAGCCAAGAGTAACATTTCTGCTTCATATGGATCTTCAGGCATTTCCTCTCGAATATTCTGTGGGAAGATATAAAAGTAAATTATGATCTATTAAGTATCTATGGCTTCTGAGACATAATATATATATATATATATATATATATATATATATATATATATATATATATATATATATATATATATATATATATATATATATACAGTAAAACCCCGATTATCCGAAATGGAAGGGAAGCCTCTTCGGATAAGCCGATTTTCGGATAATCCAGATTTATGGCCGCCATTTTGATCGCCACGACTGACGATGTAAACAATGAAACCAAACAAACACACGCTTCGCTAAACAAAGTAGTACGCTTAAAACATGTGATGTAAATGTTTTATTGTATGTTTGTCTGTGTGTCTCCTTGTCTGGACCAGTGTATGTTGATACTTGTGAGCGTTGCAGATCTGAATTGTGAATGTTGCAGAGTGCGATTGTGAATGGTTGTGCAAGCTTGCAAGTGTGACCTTGATGCATCGTGCAGGTGGAGACACAGTATGATGACTCATATTATCGCCTAACTTCGTATGTTGGAAGGGAATGTGGCATGGAGTGGAGAGGGAGTCGTGTTTGTGTCGTTGTCTTGAGAATGCGGTGTGAGAGTAGTCGTGCAGTAGTTTGTTCGTTCGCTGCACCTACGTCCTTGCTGGGGCGAAGGTGGACGTGGTGTTGTTGAGAGTTTGTTTAATGTTTTTGTCTAATACATTGATCTATTCGTTACAAGCTATTTCGGCAATACGTATTACAAAGCATATTCATTTTAACTGTTCTTATCAATTTTAAATGTGTTAATATAGTACATATGTAGTTACTTTTATTTATTTTTGATGTTTTATAACGTTTTAGTATAGAAAAAAAAATTTAATTGCATTATCCAGATCAATTTCGGATAATCCGGTTTTTCGGATAATCCGCTTTCGGATAATCGGGGTTTTACTGTATATATATATATATATATATATATATATATATATATATATATATATATAGATATATATATATATATATATACACACACACACACACACACACACACACACACACACAGTTGTACTTCGTGATTCGAACTTAATTGGTTAATTTGGGCTGTTCGAATTGAGAATGTTCGAATTAGGAAGCAATTTATCCCATTGAAATTAATGAAGAAAGAAATAATCCGTTCCAGGCCCCAAAATCCTCATATTTGTTTTAACATTTTTATGGGTTTATATTGTGCCCTGTGGCCAGATCACTCAAATATTGTCAACCTGACATATATTGTCAACTAAATATTGCCAACACATGTAAATGCATTTTGTGAGGGGAAATGGAGGACAGGGAAGGGAAGGACACAGACATAAGATCATGAAAAATATCCCACTGATTCACCGGCGCTACGCACAGATTTCCTGGAGTAAAATGTTGAAAGGCCGTCCTCCTGGAGATGGGCCTTGTGTGTGTGTGTGTGTGTGTGTGCGTGTGAGAGAGAGAGAGAGAGAGAGAGAGCAGCCTCTCTCTCTCTCTCTCTCTCTCTCTCTCTCTCTCCGAGATACAAGGAGGGGGAGATAAGCACTTTGGTCACGGTGCCAGCTGAGTCAACCTGTAATTTGTTGATCTCTCTCTCTCTCTCTCTCTCTCTCTCTCTCTCTCTCTCATACACACACACACACACACACACATAAACACACACACTCACTGCAGGGAGGAGGTAGGAAAGAAGAAAGGAAACCGAGATAGTGAGATAGGTGTGATGGGGAGGCAGAGAGGGGAGGTCGCAGCTCCCCAGGTCCACGTTCTTCCCTCGCAATTGGGCTATTTTTCAAGGGAGAGTGGGAAAAAAATGGCAGTCGCGGGTTGGCAGTTTATGAGGCTGGAGTCCACGGTATCACATTCACCAACCTGGCTACACTGGTGGCTTTGTCTGCAGCTGATTGTTTGTGTTCGAATTGCAACGCACATTCATATTGGAGGACAAAATTTGTTTGATAAATGTGTTCGAATTGGGAATTGTTCTAATTGAAAGGCCTTCGAATCACAAGGTACCACTGTATATATATTTGGCGAAAAACTTACTTTCATCTGTTTTGCAATATCCTCTGTAGTTTTGGCTGTAGTAGGAATGAAGATTGGAACAGGAAGAGGTATGGGAACAAACACTGGCACTGGATATGGCATGTTGTACATCATCATGGGTGACGGCACATATACGGGAATAGGCACTGGTATGATGGGCGGTGGTTTCTCGGTGTAGAGACTGCAGTTGATATCTGATGAAGCTGAGAGAAGAAGCTTGTTAACATCTCACACTGACTTTACACCTCTAGCTCAATGCATATGATTGAGTTAATTAATGAATATATGTAATTACAGATCAATTAAACTTTTGCTATCATTGTTATGGATACTCAGGAATATATGCCCATAGCATCATTAAAAACTATAATTGTGATGGTAACTGTTTGAACTTATGTTTTCCATACTGGTGATAATATATATAATGATACATGGATATCATATGCTTTCAATAGTACCTGTTTGTGTCTGCCTGTGCCAAGGATAAGGTTTACAAAACACCCCTTTAGTGAGAGTGCTCGGTCGACAGGAAGTCATCTTGTTTACCATGGTTGGTGGTGTGAGAAGTCTTAGTAACTCTGCTGTCACCTGTTGATATTAACATGTTTTTGAATAAATATTTTCATGAAATAATTTTCCTTACATAAACTCACAAAAGCTTCTGAACACTGATAAGAATAGCAAAAAAAAATCAAGTAATGATGAACTGGTTAGCAGCATTTTTGACAGGAATATATTAATATCCATCTCCAAAGTAAATCCCAGCACTCTTTCATGATGACATCAAATATCTTTGTTTTCTTGTCAAATAATTATGATTTTATATAATTTGGGGGACATTAGTTAATAAATTCACCTTAAGAAGGGAATTTTGAGAGGAATCATTATTGTAGTAGTGGCCTAGCTAATCATATAAAGAAGGTGCAACATACAACAGCATAACATGACTAATTTTGTGTGACTTCTTCTAAACTTGACTTGTTCTCCTCCTGGGGGCTCCCCACCACACCCTCTGTTCAGGCATAGGCTCCACTGTTCTTTTGCAAGACCTTATCCCAGGTCTTCTTTGGTCTACCTCTACAAACTCTATCCTTAACTAGCACCTCTTTCACCCTCCTCATCCCCTACCTCCTTTAATCCATCCTATCCACACTCACTGCACCTTAGTTAAATGTTAAGAACATATCATATTTCAAATTCAATAAATATTCCCCACCAAATATTAACAAAACTCACAGAGCTGATCTCCTCCGCAGGGTCAATCCCATTTTTTTTCTTTGTTTTGGATGTGTTCTCTTTGTCTTCTGATTGATTGGCAGGTGCTTCCTGAGAAGCTACTTCTCCTGAAAAACAAAACAGAAAAATGGTAAACAAAATGTATATAAATTAGAATGCAACAGCCACTTTCCCACACAAATGACAGGTCCAGTAATAGCACAAATTCAGTATTGCTGGCTTGTTTTGTTAACTTTGGAAAGCCTACATACATGCTTGCATACTCCAGCCTCATTCACCTAATGGTAGCTTTCAACCCTGCTCAATTTTTTCCAGCAGCCTTTCTATCTACCTAGTGTGGATCTGTGGGATTCCTGCAAGGATTATTGACCTGATGACTGGCCTCTACTATGGAGCTGAGAGTGCTGTGAAATGTGGTGTAGACATTTCTGGCTTCCCTGTTAATTCAAGAGTGAGGCAGAGAGGTGTTCTTGATCCAAGAGTTGTTGATCAAAGTAAGTTATTACCAGCCATTTGTTTTCCTTTTTTTTTTCTCAGCACAAAGAGCAACTCAAGGAGGAAAAAAAAAAAAAAAAAAAAAAAAGCCCACTAACTGTTGCTCTCATATAGCGATAAGTAGAATGGCCAAAAGAGAGGTCAATTTTGGATGGAGAGGTGTCCTGATACACTCTTCTTGAAAGAGGTCAAGTCATAGGCAGGAGGAAATACAGATGAAGGAAGGCTGTTTCAGAGTTGGCAAGAATCAATCTTCTTGCAGGTGACATATGAGTGGTTGAGGCCTTCTACAAGGACTGAGAACAAAAGGTGAAGGAAAGAGTTATATGATATCAAACCTGTAACTGTAACTTGCATTTTACAGTTACTTTATCGCTAGCAAAAGTAATAAATAAATGCCAACCAATAAACACATGAAGGATACATAAAAGTACATGAAAGACAACTTACTTATAACTGGAAGTGAGTTCTGTGTACTGTCTGCATTCTGGATTCCATTAACCTGGTACCCAAAAGTATTCTTGTATTTTGTAGCACAAGCATAGCGGCAAAAGCTCCTGAGGGTGTTGTCAGACATGACCATATGATATTGGGCCTTAGCCTTGGCATTGCACATGTTGCAATCAGTCACTGGTGGGTCTGAGCTGGAGGAAGAAGTCACAGAGCCCTTTGCTGCAGAGGATGAGGTAACTCCATTTTTAGTCTTCTTCCTGAAAAAAAAAACCATGAAAGTACAATTTTTACAATTTGATTTTGAAACTGCTTAGTGGTGTAGTTATTAGTTTAACCAACAAGGTGTACAGGACTCACAAAAATCTGTACAGGAATAACTGACACAGCCCAGCCAATTGTTATCTTCATTTGTAAGGTAGTCAATTAACACCCAAGGAGCCAAAGTGAATAAAATGAAGTAACTGGTTCAGTAGCTCATGTCATAGAAGCAAAAATAAGTATATTGTGCTAGTTCAGATATAAATAAATAGATAGATAAAAATAACTTTTGACAGAGTGCTCTTCAAAGACTTCTACGGAAACTATGGCCTGTATAAATAGACATGAAGGTTGAAGACAATTTCTCTGATAGGGCATAGCAATATTAAAAGCCAGGGTATTACAGCCTGAAATACTGGAATGAGGTTGACGGTCAAACACAAGGGTAGGTGATGTGATTTTCAGTACATTTTTGGAGTCATGCAGTTGTGTGTAGAAATGCTGGAGGCTTGGATGCAATGACCTAATCAATGAAGTAAGTGAAAACTAAGGACAGTTCACAGCCACCTCACGTACACAATAGTCTTTTAATTCAGTATCAATTGCAGCCAATACAAAAATGCACAATGGAGTTATTTGAATTGCTTATAATCATTATTTATTTCGATACTGCTTATCACCATTATAACCTAATACTCACCCTGAACTTTGCTCTTTAGTGCATAAACAACTCAGGGAACAATAGAAGTAGTCTCTGAAATCTTCATCAACTTGCCGGTGGATCATATCAAAATTGTATTTTTTGACCTGAAATAAACACACAAATTAATCAAGATGAAGTCTTGCAATATGAGGTGCAAGTTTAATGTAAAAACAACTGTGAAGAACAACATTAATTGATAAAATTTCAGTATGCCTACTGATACCAACCTTACAGATTTCACAGACGACAATTTTGCGGGCAGAGAGAATGAAAACATTGACACATGAGTCTGAACAAAAGACTCTCAACTGGTGGCCCCCATGGTAGAGATAGTGTGCCACGTCCTCAGCATTCATAATCCGAAAACAGAGGCAACACGTAACTGTGAAAAAAAGATACTCACCATCAATTCCTATTTTTAGATACTGTGTGTGTGTGTGTGTGTATGTGACAAACAGAGAGGGGTGGGGGGGGAAGACAGGTGACAACCAGTTGTTAGGGGGGGGGGAGGGGGGGGGGGGTTATTGAAGGAGGAAGAGGGCCAATCAGAGGAAACTATAGTCGTTCCAGGAGAATCTGGCGGGTATTTACACAAAATCTTCGTTATTATCCTAAAAACGAAACAGTCTTAACACTATATGACCTTATTGGATCATCCAGTTATTTAATTAAATTCATTTAAAGGTAGTAAATAGCTGACATATGAGAGGAAGCGAAAAGTATTGAGTGTGTGTGGCAGGTGCAGGGCTTAGCTGATCCCGCACCAGCTACCCCCCCCCGCCCACCAGATTCTCCTGGAACGACTATCCAAGTCACAAGGCAGGCTGTGGCCTGCTGAGTGAAGCAAATGACTACAATGGGAAAGTAAAAAACACAGGTAGTGAACAGTATAATGTGACTGTACATTACTATATCAACTCTAGAAAAGAAAAGAAAGTGAAATGTTAGACGAATTTGACTTCAGACTGCAAAAAACTCACCTGCTTTGACTTTGTTTGCATATTTGTAAACATTGAGGCAGGGGTCAGAACAAAGTTGAAAAGATTCTTGATTTGACACAAATTCATATCGGTTGAGGTTACTATTTTGACACACTGTACAGGCCAAATGATCACTATAATTCTGTTGACCAATATCTCTGCGCTGGGCCCTCTTGAGACATTTTGTACTGCAGTACTCCTAAAAGAAAAAACAAAGTAAGCAAAAGTTTGATATTTTATGCATACAACACATAACCAGTGCTTCTGTTATGAGATGACTGGCAGGAATATGTATAGGACATAATCAAAAAAACAAAATGTAAGTGATTACAGTAAAAGTCCATCAAACAGGATAGCACTGGCACAAGTACCCCTTTACCCATATGTGTTATCTCCTTGAAAAAGTGATTGTGAAGCGAAAGGAAAGTTGTGTAGTGAATTTCTCGCCCAATGGCTAGATCAGCTTCTCATGTTATTCAGAGCGAGCACAAACTTGAATTTGAGTGGTGACATAGCAGTGGTATCTTGCATAGGCTCAACTAATCATCCCTGGACTACAGTGATAGGCTACATTTTCCACAGAGGAGTTAACAGTCAACTTAGGAAAGCTTTGAAACAATAGAAACTGATCTACAATGGGATGAAAAGCTGTATAGTGGAGTGACTCAACAAAGAAAATCCCCCCACATTCCCTCACCTGGCAGGAATGATGGATTGTGGCTTGATTAATTTCTTGTGTTTTTAAACTGAGCAGCTTGCATTAGAATTAGTGTTGCAATGGGGGATATTCTTGCAACAGGCAGCACCAATAAAACCTTTGTACATGTATTCGATTGACATAATTTTAATTTTTACTGATAATGTTTATTTCTGGCATCAATTAAATGTTAATGGCAGAAGCACCCTTTTTCATCCTTCTCATTTATTTGTCAATTACAACCACCCAGAATTTACTTTATTTCCAGCCAAAATTTTACAGCTGTATTTTCTTCAGGTTATAAATTCATGCCTTTAAGAATATGAAATGTTGAATATGGGGAGGTTGATAAGTTGCCGCCTTCAAAATCTAGACTATTGGGATTTTCGGATCAGTGGCACTGAAATGAACAAACGTACTGTTATGTATAAAAAAAAAAAAAAAAAAAAAAAAAAAAAGCCAAAATGTATAGTCTATTAAACTCTTCTTGACATACCACTAAACCACAACCACAGACTGACTTTTCTTAATAATTCTAGATATAAACCAAATTCTGACCATTTTTTTTTCAAGATGACTAAGGTAAAAATGTGTAAAAGGAAACTTATACTTTGTTTCTACTGGAAATTACTTGCAACATCACAGCACCTACTTGTAAACTACTTACTTTATTTGAGACAGAAGTAACTTTGTCAACTTTGTCTAGGTTTTTCTGGCAGTAGCAGCATACTTTTATCTTGGTTTTATAGTGCTCAAGGCAAGTGTTGGAGCAAAACTGGTGTATATCAGAACCAAAGCGGACACAATACTTCCCGATGAACACTGAGCGCACCGTTTGTCTACACGTGTGACACTTCCCCGCTACTTCAGTCATGTGGGTAGCTGTTGAATAAAAATGTTTGGGTGAGGAAAAAGATCATATTTTTTGTAAATACTGATAAACTATCAAAATACATATATTTACATGAATCTGAAGTAGTGAAGCACTGCAAAAAAAGCTAAACTGTTTTCCATCTTTGAAATGTAGATAAATAAGATAAACTATATAATGTCATATCAAAGACTAAGATGTCAGATCAAAAACTCCAGAATAGTACACTTCAATTTCCTTCAATCAGAAATAAGACTTATTTTCACATTACTAATATTCATAACAAAACCATCTTCAGACAAAGAAAATATATAACAGGCATACAGCATTCTTCAGAAGGGAATATAGTTTTGAAATGCTTCAAGATACAAAGTCAAGAGGCATGGCCCAGGGGAAATATGACTCATCAATGGAACTACCCAATAATGTGTTATGGAGGGTAGGCTTGGGGGAAAATGGGGAGTTGTAATGGTAGTGTGTGAACTAAGGCAGGAAAGTTAGTACAGGAATCGCTATGATTCAACACTTCCATTCCATAGTAAGTAGTCAAATAACAAAATTGTAGTACAACAGACAAATTTTTCACATAGATTACATAGATACAGGAGGGATTAGATTCCTGATACCTTCTTGAAACAAGAAAAAATAATAACGGAAAAATACCAGGCTGAAGAGGGTTTCAAAAGGCTGCATGATTTTGACAGTATTAATGAGTGGAGCCAGCAGTATTAAATTAAATACATGCATAAAAAATACAAGGTACTGGAAGTGGGTTTCAGTTGTAAAACCAATCAAGTAGACAAAAAGATCAAAATAGCAAAGGAAGAGAAGGGCCTAGGTGTGCTCGTCCAGAAGGACTTGTGACCTGAAAACACATCATCCAGATTATCTAAGAGACTTATTAGCTGTTGACAAACATAAGAGTGGCATTTCACTACATGAATAAAGAGATGACGAATTTGAGCATGGTTCCCATCCATCCTAGATGGAAATATATGGCAGCAGAATTGTCTTCACACACAAAGAAAAAAAAAAAATATATATATATATATATATATATATATATATATATATATATATATATATATATATATATATATATATATATGTATATATGTATATATATATATATATATATATATATATATATATATATATATATATATATATATATATATATATATATATATATATATATATATATATATATATATATATATATATATATATATATATATATATATATATATATATATATATATATATATATATATATATATATATATATAGAACAGCAAACAAGTTGGTCCCCACCCTGACAGACTTGACATATCTAGAAAGATTGGTAAGGTTGAGGCTGCCAATCTTAAACAAAAAAGGAAAATACAGAGGTGGCATGCATGCATTATTCAGGCAATCAAGGATATTTGACGAAACTGAATAAGAGGATCTATTTGTACTGGACAGCAGAGAAACTAGAGGACATGGATGGAAATAAAAAAATAAACAAGATTTTAAAAAGATATCAAGAAGCACAACTTTCCTAAGAGATGCAAAGGTCATTGAAACAGCCTGGACAAAAAAATGGTCAGAAACAAAAACTTCAATGAGTTTGACCCTTTCCATACGGTGACGCAGACATCGGCGTCACAGTATAGAAAGGGTTAAAAGGAAATGGAAGAGGATTAATCCTCTTCTAAACCTCTTAATTCTCTTCTAAACCTCTTAATCCTCTTCCATTTCCTCTTAAGAGGTTTAGAAGAGGATTAAGAGGAAATGGAAGAGGATTAACCCTTTCAATACGTGACGCAGACGTCGGCGTCACCTAATTGAAGGGGTTAAAAGCCAAGTTGAATGGTCATGCTTACATTAAAGAGCACTCTATTAAGCACCTACATGTCTAAACTATCTTCTACTTCCTTCACTTTAACAAAGCCTCTTATAAGCTGATCTGACTGAGTTTTCCATCCATCCACAAAAACCAGAACTTACTTAGACAATTCTTTGAGCAGAATTCCCTTGTCTCCCAGGAGTACTGCCCATCACGAGTCAAGTTCGCAAGGTCTGACCCACACATGCCACACAGCTTCTCAAAGATTAGACGGGGCTTTTCCAATACATGGTTGGACGCTAAAGAAGTAGTCCACTGTGAGCGGCAGAATGGAGAACAAAGAAAGCCCCAAGGTCCACTTACACCCTTCTTCACAATCCGGAACTCGCACTGGACAGTCTGTGAAAAATACCCAATGAGATCATTACTATTACAAAATACCAGTAGCAGGAAATTCACATGGAATGAAATATCAGTTGAGAAAAGATGAGAAAGGATGGTGCAAGAGTAATGGGTAAAAGCTGAAAAAAAGGAACAGCAACACATGAACATAAAATATTAAGGGGAGTGTTACTTAGTGTGTGACGCTTATTTTTCCCCGATCCACACAATTTCTGGTGTTTTGTACTTTAGTACCTAAAACATCACAGGTATCTACATTTCAATGAGATACACTCATTAGTTTATGAGAAAAAATAAAATATGCACTGTAAATTTCCAAAAATGGCACCGGTATTATTTGAAATTTCTTAATTATTTCCAAACTGATTGTTTTGAAAACCAGTTTACAAAGTCTATATACATATAGTTTTCTTTTCCCAAAAATAGATTTTTGATAAAACAATTCATATAAGAATAAGACTGAATACATATGGATAACAATTTATTTATTGAGAAAAAGTTCTACCGAGATATGAACAATTGTTTTTTTTTTTTTTTTTAATCTGTCTTTGGCAAAAAAAAAAAAAAAAATGTCATGTTGCAGGAAGAGGCCAGGGTGGTGGAGGCGTACAGCGTGAGGCAAAATTGAGAGGCAAGGCCGAGCGAGGTGATGACAACATGCAATGGTGACTCCTTTGACTCATCTTCATGGCTCTTTCTCTTCTCCTCCATCTTCTTTGCTGCTTTTCACAGTACAAGCACCTTCTTTGAATGGTGACCCATTGCTTTCAAACTTTCAGAAGGGCAGAAAAAGACAAGAAAATGTGACTGAATGGTGGGCAGCTGAACAAACATCCACCTCCTGTGACGTCTCAGGAGACACTGACTCAATGAGGAATGAGGATTGAGGCTCTGCCTGTCTCTCTGAGTAGTGTTACCATATGAACATCTATAAAAATGCCAAAAAATACCAAACGTGATTTTGGAAGTTTTTTTACTTACTAGTAAAAAAACTGTTCCAAAATCACGATTCTAAAACGCAAGTGGCCTAGCGCCCTTTAAATGTTTGCTAGCAAAAGCTATTTTAAGTATTAAGGAATAATGGTATCAACTTCCCATTTTCATAGAATACACCAGACATTTTAAGGGTAACAGAAGTGTTAATAACTGGAAATCAATCAAGAGAAAATAATGAGAATAAATAGTTAAATCAGTATGCAGGCACTGTGTCCTAGATTCAAGTCTTGCCTGCCACTACAAGCTGACAATATTCAATTATCGCTGAGTGGCCTATATGACAACCCACTTGCTGCCCTGGTGACAACCTAGCAACCCAGACTCTAGCAAAACTCTCTCTAGACTCTAGAGAATCAAGTGGAGCTCTGGGGGCCAGCATGAGCCGAGCAAGAATGGTGCTACAGGTAACTCTCGATTTACGCGAGTTTGGTTTACGCGTTTTTGAAATAACGCGGGGTCCTAAATCCAAATAAATGTTTAATTTAGGCGTTTTTTTCACTTATACGCGATATTTTATGGCGTGGCCACCAGATGTCTCACGCAACTGGACTCACACGGCCACACAGCTGAGCTCAGTCCTTCCCACGCGCCACTTGAACAACAATACAGTACCTACGCTGCCACGCTACTCAACAATAGGGGTGGGCAGGTACCGGTACCAGTACCGGTACTAACGGTACCAGCAATACGGTACGGTACTGGTACCAGACTGCTCGGTACCGGTACCAATACTAGCCAACCCCTCATGGTGTCCCTCATTTCTTCCTCACACGAGAGGGGCTGAGAATGAGTGCCCGAGTGGATATCTCGGTTCTGGTGGCACGCGGCATGCAGCTGTTTGTTGTGTGGGTGTGGTTGTGTGGTTTGTAAATAATGCAAATGGCGGCCGGGCTGGGATTGCGTGAAATAACTCCTTGTACAAGACTCATGATGTACAGTTTTTGATATCATATTCACCCCATTATTCTCACTAATATTAATAATTAATAATGAACACATGGACATTTTTTTCTAACATGATTTTTTATGTAGCTTGTACTGCTCCTTAGTCATACAATCTTAAGCCACCTGTGACATCAAGATCAAGATCATACAAATGGCGCCCCACGGAAAAACGGGATAACAGCAAGGCATGGACGATCTTCCACCGATTTAGTCTTTGTATAGTAGTTATTAGATCGCCCTGTATTATATGGTAACATATTATAGGACAGCTACGGACAATGAAGGATTATAAACAATAATAAAGGTAAGTTTGCCGTTGTTATTGGATAAGACGAAAAACGGACCCTTAAAAACAAACCCAAAGAAGAAAAAAATAATTAAAAATTTGTACATTCAGCGTATAACGCGCAGGGCTAAACTTTCAGGCATTTTTTATGCGAAAAAAATGCGCGCTATACGCCGAAAATTACGGTATTTATTTTTCGACAGAGACCTACCTCTTGTTTGATTTACATTGTTTTTGAATTACGCGACCTCTTCAAGAACGCAACACTCGCGTAAATCGAGAGTTATCTGTACTATAAAACTGTTGACTGCATCACTAAAGAGTTGAGGAAGACCAACTGGCCCCATCATAAAAGCCTAGCAGCACTAAATGGTAACACCTCACAAAAAAATAATAAAAAAATAAATAAATAAATAAAAATCATACATTTTCAAGTCACTCAGCTGCCAGACAGCTAACTTTACCTCTGATTACTGACATCTGTGCGGCATGCAGGCTGGTGGCAGTCCAAGAAGAGGCTAAAACTAGTGTCCATACTGGTCTATAATCTGATGGTTCTTCTTTACTTCAACCTTTTTAAATTACAATTTTTAGAACATTCATTAATTTATTTATTTAGTTATTTTCTATTTTTTTACATTTTGGCCAATGGCAGCAGTAGGCTTTCTAGATGGGTTCTTATGGTTGGCCCCAGCCCGTTGTGGCGTAAGCAAGTGTTTCTAGCGGTGCAATCTTGCTTGGCTCATGCTGCCCCCCAAGAGCTCATCATTGACCCTCTCTTTTAGAGAAAGAATCTAGAGTCCAGGTTGATATGTGGTCTTCTGGACAGTATGTGGGTAGTCTTTGGCCACTAGGCGGTGACTGAAAAATCCCAGCTTGTGGCACCGGATGACGCAAACCCACATCCTCCTGGACGCGGCGTCATCATGCAAACCACTCAGCAACCACCTCCCCAAATATTATATATTGGTTCGATCAGTTGATGGCTATGCTCTGTTAGGCAGTCCTGAAACCCCATCCGGGCCAGTTGGCTTTCTTTCCTTCAGAGTCCTAATATCTCCTATATCTCTTCTCCATTCACTTTCATTTCACCTGTCCCTGCTCTGTTTCTTCCTCTTTGTGGACTTCTAATATCTGATTCCTTCATAAACAGTTTTTGGAAGTTTTCACTCTATATCACACTCATTTCTTTCAACTCTTTACATACTATATTATTCATTTTTAAATGGGTTACTATTTTTTTATCTATAATATGCTAGTGTTAGTGTGTGCATGAGTGTCTTAAATCAATTCAGTACAAGCTTCTTTGGTACCTCTCTCATGTTAAGTAACATCCTACTGTACCATTAAAGCATTGATCAACAAACCTAAACCATTACTGTTGAGATGCTAGTTAAAACAAGTACTATAAAACCTGTTAGTGAAAACCTACCTTAAAACAAAAGTGACATTCTCTCTTCATAGTCAAAATGCTTCGTAAGATATGATATATGTGACGAGGAGGGCCACACTCTTTGCCCTTTGCAGTCTGCTGTAAAAGAGAAACAAATTTAAACATCGGGGTTAAATATAAACCACACTAGATGAAGCAATTATCTAAACAATTATGGGTGCAGCAGGATGTTTTTTGATGAGACACAAATTAAGACTGCAGGACTCTTAAATGCTGTAGGACACTGAAGATAAAGTTAGCTAAATATGAATTTCTGTCAACATATTCTACAGTAAATTAGGAGTTAAGAAAATGTGACAAGAAAATTTTGTTAAAATCTAACTGAAAGTTCAACAGCATTTAGCCCCTAAAGGACAGGTGAAGGAATTTTCCAATCTACCTTTCCCAAGCTTTATAAGTTGTTGCAAGGATTTATTTGTCAACATGCCTCCCAGGTCTATAGTATTTCCACGTGAAACTGGGCAATGGGGTAGTGGTGGTTGCACCCCTGCTCCGCACACGCACCTTGCCACACACTCTCAACACCTCTCGCTTCCTCTCATATGTCAGCTATTTACTACCTTTAAATGAATTTAATTAAGTAATTGGATAATCCAATAAGGTCATATAGCGTTAAGATTGTTTCGTTTTTAGGACGATAAAGATTTTGGAGAGAGAGAGAGAGAGAGAGAGAGAGAGAGAGAGAGAGAGAGAGAGAGAGAGAGAGAGAGAGAGAGAGACAAAGAAAATCATGATTACAGTCACACAACTCACCTCCTTTAAGACACATCAGCGGATTGAAGAGGTTAAGGGTAGCAAGGGAGAAATGAAGAGAATTAATAATGTAAATGTGAGGTTTGAAAAATGGTGGCTCATTTAGCAACTGTAATGCCTAAACCTGAACTTGAAAACATGAAGTGAGGGAATGTGGAAGAGGAAAAGCAGTGCAAAAGGAGGAAATATAGGATGGCAAATTTAGGTAAACTCAATAGATGTATGTGGCATGGCATCACATTGACCCTTAAGCCCATAGCAGGTAACAACCCATTACCCTAGAACATTATGCCGGTGTAACATTCTGGTTAACACAGCTTACCCTCCCCAGGTTTCTCAAGGTATCCATCTATCAACCAGCCCAAAAGAGAGGATAAACAGCTGGGTGGGCGGGTGGGCTGTGTGTCAGCTGCCCAGACCGGGAGTTTAACCCAGGGCCATAGATTCATAGCTGGGCATGCTAACCCCTCCACCACAGTTATTATAATAGATCTTCAATTTTGTGGAATATTAGGGAGGAGAGGTTGTCCAAAAAAACTGCAAGTCCAAGCCTCCCACATGAAATTAGAAAATTCATGTCTAAGTATTAGCAAGATATTTATGAAACTGATGCCACTACTACCATACCTACCTACCCCAACTTGCCAGTGTAATGCCTGTTTAAATGGTGAGGACCCTTGCCTGTCTTTTTGTCTTTTTATCTAACTTCCTTCCAAAATTTTAATTGGCTTTTCCTTTGCATTACTAGGAAAAATACACCCAGCAAATAATATGACAAATTTCTACAACATACAAGAAAAGATCTTACTAACCAAGATCTGTGTCTTCTCTGAGGAAATACTAATACTGTGTTTTGTCCATATAACATATGCAAAGAAAAATCTTGAAGTACTCACAGAAATAGCACCGCTATGTTGTATCTTTGGGCTTGCTGATTCATTACTTTCAGAGTCCTTTTCCTCTGATGGCTTGTCCCTCTCCTCTGATGGCTTGTCCCTTTCCTCTGATGGCTTGCCATCTTTTCCAGATGTACTTTTTCCATCACCCTTAGAGGACACCACCACACAATTCATATCACCATCAGCCACTTCTGGTTTACTATTCTGAGCCTCAGTGGTGGACTCTGAGGTCTTACCCTCACCCTCAGCTGCACGAGCCTTGACACTTGGCTCTCCACTGCTTTCCCCTTCTTGACTATTTTCACTTTTTTCATTGACCTTGTTGGGGTCTTCAGGACTCATGGGCTCAATAAGTGTGGTTACTGAAGAGATCTGAATACTAGAAAAAGAGTCACGGTCTTCATCAACAGTGAGCCCAGTGATGCAATCCTCACCCCCTACCACATTTGAGATTCTCAACTGAAGGCCATCCATTTCATCTGACCCAATTATTACACCATGCTCCACAATTTCTCCTATTGCTGGAATGTCTGGGTGTGATGTGGATACAACAGGATTTGCAGGTGGATCTTCCCCACCACTAATGTCTACAAGTGAAGCCAATGATCTCAACTTAATTCTCTTGCCATCACTGTTGGTTGCATTATCATCAACCAAATTTGATACATTGTCATCAGTTTGGTATGGGCTCCCTCCTTGACTTTCCCCAACAACTTCATCTTCATTTTCCAAGTCAACAAGCATAGCTGGTTGCTTCTGAACTGGAAGTTCAACGATATCTTCACCCTCATCTGGCTTACTCTTACTACTCTCAACTACAACCTCTGCAATAGAAACTACCTCTGAAGCAGTGCCATCCTCTAAATGTTCAGAGGAATTTGGTTTCTTACTCTTTTTCTCTTGTCTATTGGCTTGCTCTAATGTCTTAGATTTGTTCAAATTAGTTTCTGAAGAGCTACTGTCTTCATTTGTCTTCGATGAGGTGCAAATCTCTTCACTGTCAGATTCTTCCAGGCTATTCATCTCCACAGCTACTGCTTCCAATGCATTAGATTCAGATTCCTTGTTTGTCTTCTCTTGTTCACTTGAGTTAGCAAGAGGATTTACAGAATCTTCTTTTTCAAATTCATGACTTTCACTACTTGTTGGATCACTTGTTTCCTTATCTAATACATTACTTTCATTGTTTGAATTTTCAGAATGGGAAGGGAACTCTTCATCCATTATCACTACAGCCATATTTGCTGCTTCACATTCTTCACTACTGTCAACACTACTTGAACATAGTTTATCTCCATTAGTTTCTTTGTGCACCTCACTGGTATCTCCTGCAAGTGCATCCCATTCCATCACATCAGACTCTTCCAAAGTATCTTGAGTGAGCAATGTTGGAACATCAACAATATCTTCTTCCACTGCTTCCACTGGCTTCTCTTGTGATTTAGAATTCATGTCCCCAGCCTCTTCCATAGTTTGTGGTTGTTCCTCATCAGGCATTGAAATAAATTCTTCAGGCTGGGAATTACTTCCTTCTGGATTAGATGTGCCTTCATCATCTGCCTTTGAGTTGATGTCTTGCGTTGAGTCAACCTCTACACTCCCTGCTTGGTCCATATTGGCAAGGCGATCTGTCAAAAAAAATAAAGATATAGTTGAATCATATCAGGTGCTTTATTGATGATGACATTACTTACTGCATATCAACACTTTAATACTATGACAGTTTCATCACAATTCCTACATATTCAAAATGTGACAGTCCAGTGAAGTAAGGGGCAGACATCCGACATTTATGATGATGTGCAGTGTGTTGTTTAAACCCCTGATACTTGCTTTGATCACACTTACTGATGCCACACGATGTCTCACAACCCTTAAAAGGCTTGATGTGACCAAAGGAATTCAAGTTAGAAATGGATGCAATGAATCATCCATTCTCCCATAAAACTAGTATGTGTCCAAAATAACAAAACCTCGTCCAATGGATAAAACTATTTTTTGTGTAATCTTCAGGAGTCTTTAATCTGCCTGACAATAATTTCCATTAGCATTCCACATTTTTCTTATATTCAGAACCCTCCAAATCAACCTTATCTTAAAGTCTTAAACTAAATAACTCGCCAATAACTACATCTGCTTGGGGGAGAAGAAGCCAATTTGTGGTAAAACTTAAAAACTGAGAATTTAAACCAAGAAAGCCTCTGAAACTGAGTGTTTACCTGATGGCTCAACCAGTTACCCTTTATTGTCTTACTCTTTTCTTGTTTACTAGAGCAATCATGCCAAGCTGAATGGGAACTAAAAACCGAGCATTCACACCTACATGCCCACCAGGAAAGCCTCTGGAACCAAGTTTACATGCTGGGTCAACCAGTTGTTACCCTTTCCCATGTTACTGTTGTACTAAGTAATTAAATATCTTATTGTGGTAAACTTCCAGTGTTACACTAACTTCACTAAGAGTTGCCAGTTCCTGCCAATCACACCTGCGGCACGCTACCACATGTCGCCACTACACATGACGAAACAGGTTACAATTAAATATAAAAATCTAAGAAATCAAATGAAAACTAACCCCTAATATGAGGGGCTATGTCCCATATGACCCCCCCACCTGCTACAGGGGGCTTTGTCCCATCAACCCCCTTATATTTTAATTAACAAAAGAGAAGTCAGAAACAGGTAATTTGCAATAGAAATGGTATCAAGAAATGTTGAAGAGCACATCGAGATCTATGAGAAAAAACAATTAATCACATGAGTGAAGGACTGGAGTAATACCCTTATTGTTGCCTTGAACAAGCAGGCCAAGCTAAAAGGTAAAATCTAAACGCCTATACAACCTAGATGACAAACAAGAACCTAAGTGTAGTGCCTCAACCAGTTAACTTCAACAGTCTTCATCTTACTATCTCATTGTTTGTTACAAGCACACCAAGCTGAATGAGAAAACTTAAAAGTTGACCAATTCAACCTACATGATAACAAGGAAAGTCTCCAGAGTCAAGTGTTCATATAATGGATCAAACAGGTACCCTTTACTGTCTTACTACCATGCAAGTCAAAATGAATGGGATAATTTAAAAGCCAAGAATTTATACCTACGCGACCACCATAAAAGAACTCAAGATTCAAGTGTTAAAATAATGGCTCAATCAGTTAACCCTTACTGTCTTCCTATCTTAGTGTTTACTAAAAGCCAAACACTTAAATTTTTTTTTTTTTTTTTTTTTTTTTACAGCAAAGGAAACTGCTCAATGAAACAATAATGAAGAAAAAGCCTGCTAATCACTTCTCCTATTAAAAGCGTTCAGAGGAGTGGCTGAAAGATACCATAGGTCAATTTCGGGAGGAGAGGTGTTCTGACACCCTCCCCTTAAAAGAGTTCAAGTCGTAGGCAGGAGGAAATACAGATGAAGGAAGATTGTTCCAGTTTACCTGCGTGAGAGATGAAAGAGTGAAGATGATGGTTAACTCGTGCGTATGGGATTTGGACAGTAAAGAGATGAGCTTGAGTAGAAAGTCGTGTGCAGCGAGGCCGCAGGAGGGGGGGAGGCATGCAGTTAGCAAGTTCAGAAGAGCAGTCAGCGTGAAAATATCGATGGAAGATAGAGAGGCAACATGGCGGCGGAATTTACAGAGATAGAAGACTATCAGTAAGAGGAGGAGAGCTGACGAGACGAAGAGCTTTAGACTCCACTCTGTCCAAGAGAGCTGTGTGAGTGGAGCCCCCCCACATGTGAGATGCATACTCCATACGAGGGCGGACAAGGCCCCTGTATATGGATAGCAACTGTGCAGGGGAGAAGAACTGGCGGAGACGATACAGAACCCCTAACCTTGAGGAAGCTGATTTAGTGAGGAAAGAGATGTGAAGTTTCCATTTAAGATTTTGAGTTAAGGATAGACCAAGGATGTTTAGTGTTGAAGAAGGTGACAGCTGAGTGTTGTTGAAGAATAGGGGATAAGTGTTTGAAAGATTGTGTTGAGTTGATAGCTGGAGAAATTGGGTTTTTGAGGCACTGAAGGACACAAGGTTCCTTTAACCCCAATCAAAAATGATAGCAAAAACTGAGGTTAAGCGTTCTGCAGCCTCCAGTCTGGAATCTTGTAGTTCCTACCTTGGCCTTTACATGCTGTCATTGTTTACTAACTCAAGCAAGCAAAGCTGAATGATAAAATTTAAAAGCACAGAATTTCAACCAACATGACCACCAGGAAACCCTCTGGAACCGAATGTTTAGATAATGGTTCAAACAGCTGCCCTTCCCCTTTGATGACACACTGTCTGTGTGGTTTCACTTTGGAATACTCTTCCTACTCATTTGGCAGAAGAACCCAACCTTGGTGCTTGCAAAAGTGGACTTAGGGATTTCCTGGGTGCTGCTTTATTTGACTACTGTTAATTGGTTGCCAATCTTGTCATCTTATAACTTTGTACTTAGGCTCATAGCACACTTTCCAGTCTTTTTTTTATATAAACAATGTTTCTGGCAGTGGTTTCTAAAGACTGGTGTGCTAGCCTTATGGGGTTCCCCCAGGGGGAGCCCAACCATGTAAGAACCCACCAGTGATAATAACTAATAATGATATGTGATGCTGGAGACTCCTCTTGACTCACCACCTCCCTCAGAAGCGGAGTGTTTAGATACTGGCTCAACCAGTTACCCTTTGCTGTCTTCCTCTCCTATTGTTTACTAGTCAGGCAACCCAAGATGAATGGAAAATTTAAAAGCCGAGCACGTACACCTACATGACCACCAGGAAACCCTCTGGAACCGAATGTTTATATAATGGCTCAACCAGTTACCCTTCACCCTTGATGACACGCTACCCACCAGCGATCCGGAGGCGAGGAGTAACTAATAATGCTGAAAACTTATGCTGGAGACTACTCTCGACTCACCGCCTCCCTCCCGCCTCCAGCAAACCCCACCGCGGCGCCCAAACATATACATATACATACACATTTCTAGTAGTTAAAGGCATTTCCAGATATAGTTTTATAATCCTCGTGCTAGTTTATCAAAGCCTCTGTATCTCAAGTGTAAATAAAGACTCTGGAGGTCGCGTTTTACCTCGTTTTTTGGCCTTTAGAAATTAATGATGTGTGAAGCACCATCAGCGTTTGTATGAGTGCCGATCATGGTCAAAGGGCCGCCAAATTCAAACCTTTGTGTAATTCCTTGATTGTATGCACCAGATCACGTGTATACCTTCACTACATTAAACTTACTAACATGTCACGGCGGAGGAGTGGTAATAAAGTGATGATAGAGCAATATTTTCCCTCCGAGGCGGCGATTCACGGGGCGCGTGGGGACCGCAGTCACTGTGGTGCGGCAGTGATGCCAACCCAGTGCTGACCCTTCAAGACCAAGGACAGGAAAAAGACAAGATTTTCCATATATATCTCTTTCAGGAGTCTTGTTTCTTGTTTTATTCTTCCTTATTGATACCCCCCTTACGTTCTTCCCATTTCTCTTTCTCTCTCTCCATCCAAAGACAAGAAACTGACAGAACTCCCTCCCGTTATATTCTCTCTATCTCAAACCATGGACAATAAAAAGATAAGATTTCTCCTATATATCTCTTTCAGGAATCTTGTTTCTTGTTTTATTCATTCTTATTGATCCCTTCCTTACGTTCTTCCCATTCCCGGCCTCTTTCTATCCCTCTCCATCCATGCAAAGACAAGAAACTGATAGAACTTATAATTCCTCCTGTTATACCTATTCTCTCTATCTCAAACCATAGACAGACAAGATTTCTCCTATATATCTCTTTCAGGAGTCTTGTTTCTTGTTTTATTCTTCCTTATATTGATACCCCCCTTACGTTCTTCCCATTTCTCTTTCTCTCCATCCAAAGACAAGAAACTGAAAGAACTTCCTCCCGTTACATTCTCTCTATATCTGAAACCATGGACAATGAAAAGACAGGATTTCTCTTATATATCTCTTTCAGGAGTCTTCTTTCTTGTTTTATTCTTCCTTAATTATTGATACCCCCCTTATGTACGTTCTTCCCATTTCTCTTTCGCTCTCCATTCAAAGACAATTAAGAAACTGACAGAACTTCCTCCCGGTACATTCTCTCTATCTCAAACCAAAAAGACAAGATTTCTCCTATATATCTCTTTCAGGAGTCTTGTTTCTTGTTTTATTCTTCCTTAAATTGATCCCTAATTCCTTACGTTCTTCCCATTCCTTTTCTCTCTCTATCCATCCAAAGACAAGAAACTGACAGAACTTCCTCCCGTTATATTTTCTCTATCCACCTCGATTTCCAACCAAGAACAAGAAAATGACAAGATTTTCCATATATATCTCTTTCAGGAGCCTTGTTTCTTGTTCTTATTTTTCCTTATTGATCCTTAATTCCCTCACGTTCTTCACAGTCCTTTTTCTCCAACCAAAGACAAGAAATTTCAAAACAGACTTCCCAGAATATATCTTTTCCAGCAGCCTTTTTTTTTTCTTGTTCTAGTTTTCCAAATTGTTAAATCCTTCCTTTTGTTCTTCCTATTCCTTTCTTCCAATGACCTGTGCAAGAAAGTCGATCTCTACAACCAATGACAAGAAAAAGACAGCTATATAATAGGCTATATATAGCTTCCGAGGATCTCTTATAATATAATCATTGATTCTTCACAGGAGACTTGTTTTCAGTTTCTTCCATTGCATCCTTTTAACTCTTTCTCCCGCCAGCAAGTTTTTAAGCAGTATTTTCCGCCAAAGTATTCATTTTGGTCTTTGATATGTGCTTGTAAATGTGATAATTTGATATGAAAATTAACCTGATACGAGTTTTCCGTTGATTAATAAGTAACGTGTTCCATATATTAATTATCACCCGAGAGAAGAAAGATAAGAGAAGATAAAATAAGACCACAAATTCCTACCAAGAGCATTATATATATACAACCAATAAAAAAAGAACTCGGCAATAAAAAAAGGAGTAGCATAAAAAGAAAAGTGTAACAGTGGAAAACAAACAAAAGGACAGAAAAGGTAAATGGAAAAGGAAAAGACGAAAGTAGAATAATGGAAGCAAAAGCCTACAGAAAAAAAACAGATTGATTGATTGATTGATTGAGTAGTGAAATATTTAAATACAAAGAAATACCAAGGAGAACCTATAAAAAGCGATACAGAGCAAAACAGCCCAAAAGAAGAGAAATGTGAGATATATGAGCCGTTACAAAGGCAGAGGCACTCCCACGCCCACTCTGGACTGGTAACATTGGCACTGGTGGAAGCACTGACGGAAGAGTGGAGGTCCCGCTTGTGTGTGGCGCTGCCTCGTCCACCTCCACCCCGTCATCATGGCTATGTCCAAATCCACCAACACTTACAACCGGCAAAACTGGGAGGACTCGGTAAGTATCTCCAACCAGACCAGTGCTAATATATGACCACTTGACCTCACCACCGCTGTGACCATGATATTTACCTTTATTTATTGGCAATGATTTATTTTTCCTTTTACTAACCAAAAGCACCACCTAATCAGTCCCCACCACCGATGCCAATATATCACCACCCGACCCCATCCTCACCACCACCACCAAACCCAGTCCCCACCACCACCGATCCCAGTATATCACCACCAGACCCCATCCTCACCACCACCACCACCAAACCCAGGCCCCACCACCAATGTCAGTATATCACCACCCGACCCCATCCTCACCACCACCACCAAACCAAGTCCCCCACCACTGCGGTGGTGGTGCGCCACGGTGCCCGGCCGTTCGTGAAAGAGCAAATTTCCGGATTATATCAGTGCCACGAGAGTTTAAACCCATTTCTACATATACAAAACAACACAAGAAGGCTCACAGATTGTGATAGAAGGCAAGATGAGTCGCCAACAAGTGAGAGGAGTGAGAGGGAAAGGTGAAAAGAGTGATGCCGACTGCGAAGAGGTAAACAAAAACAAGACCGGTGGAAACAGAGGAGCTACAGCGGCTGGGGGCGATATTTCTGTAAAACCGGTGAAGTATGATTGTGGTATTTGTAATACAGAGGTAGCTATTGATGCACTAGCTGTTGAATGTGATCTGTGCAAGATATGGTGCCACATAGCTTGTGACAATATGCCCATAGAGATGTACAACTACATGGTGAAATCGAATCAACAGGTAACCTGGTACTGTATTAATTGTAAAAGAGGTGGGGCCAAACTCCACAAAGCTCTTAAAGAGTTAAGGGAAAGAAACAAGGAGGTGATTGATCGGCAGACTGTTCTTGAAGGCAAGTTTGGAGACGTAGTAGATTATGTTAATGAGCAACGGAATACACTGAAAACTATGGAGACCAGACTGGGTACTGTAGAGGCTCAAGCACTAACTTTGGTAGAGAAAGTGGAAATAAACACTAAGGACTGTGGTAACCTGGAGGGTAGGCTAGGCAATCTCGAGACTAAGGTCGTAATAGTGGAAGACAACTTAAACAAGTGTCTTGACAAAAAAACTAGGGACAACGAATCTGGGACAAATGAACAAGGACCATCACTTCGGGATATAATGAATGAAGAAATGCAACAGTTTCAGAAAAAAATGGAGGAAAAGGAGAAAAAGTTGAGGGAAGAGGTTAAAGCAAACCAAGATTAAAAAATCAGAGAACTTAAGGATGAGGAAGCCAGGAGGAACAACATTGTAATATATGGTGCTCCAGAGAGTAAGGAGAAGGAAGGATCAAAAAGATGGGATGATGACCATCGATTCATAGTGACGTTGTTCCAGGACACAATGGAATTAGATATGAGAAGCATTGGTCCAAAGAGAATGTTTAGGATGGGCAAATTAGATGAAAATGCTGAGAGACCTAGACCTCTTCTGTTGGAGTGTGATACCTTGGTAGCCAAAAATGAAGTGTTCCAGAATACAGGAAAGCTTTCAGCTAAGGATGAGTACAAGGGCATATACCTGAAACACGATCTTACATGGACCCAGAGGAATAGATTCAAAGAGCTCGTGGATGAAGCTAAGAAAATGGAATCAGAAGATGAGTCAGGAAATTTTATATTCAGAGTGAGAGGTCCACCAGAGAAAATGGTAGTGAAAAAAATAAGGAAATTAAGGTGATTGTCAGAGCTAAAGGTAATAGAAACTTAAAGGAAAATAGGAGTATACTGAAGTCAAATAGGGGAAAACAATTCTCATGTTGGTACACTAATGCGGATATATTGACAAATAAAATGGAAGAACTACGGGTGAGGGTTGGACAAGAAGTGCATACACCAGATTTTATAATGATTAATGAAGTAAAGCCTAAGAACTTTAGATATATTGTAACAGAGGCAGAACTTAAAATAAGAGGGTACAATATATTCACTAACTTATCTTGCAATGATGGAAGAGGGATTATAATGTATATTAAAACGGGTATGACAGCAAGAGAAGTGATATTTCGGACAAACTTTCGGGAGTCACTATGGGTTGAGTTACAGCTTGAAAAAGAAGATGTGCTTCTCATAGGATGTGTCTACAGAAGTCCTATTAGTGACCAATTAAACAACGGTAATTTAAACGAACTTTTAAGAAATGTCTCGGAGTATAAGGCAACTCATACTCTTATTACAAGGGATTTTAACTATCCTAAAATAAATTGGGACAACTGGACAACAACTGGTGAGGAACATAGTGAGGAATTCAGATTCGTGGAAACCCTCAGAGACACATATTTGTTCCAACATGTTACAGGACCTACAAGAGCAAGAGGGAGTGATTGTCCAAAACTATTGGATCTTGTCCTTTCCAATGAGGAAGGAATGGTAGAAGACATGAAGGTATCTTCCCCACTAGGAAAAAGTGACCATAGCATCCTAGAATATCAGTACAATGCCTAGGTACACAACTAATAGCACCACACTCCGAAAAATCTTCTTATATGACAAGGGTGATTACAATGGTATGAAAGAGGAAATAACTCAAGACTGGAAGAACTCAATTCTATCTTTGAGAGGAACTGAAGAGAAATGGTGCTTATTCAGAGACAAGCTTAAAAATCTGGAAAGTAAGTTTGTACCAGTGAAAATGTTGAAAGAGGACAATGACAGAAAGGAAAGACATACCCCTCTAGACCGTGAAACTCAAGAAGCTATAAGGAAAAAACACAGATGTTGGCAAAGATATTTGGAGACACGGGAAACGGATAAATACCAAATTTTTGCTCACCAAAGGAATAAAGTAAAGAAACTAGTTAAAAGATCACAGAGGATCAAGGAGCAAAGAATCACCAGGGAAGTAAAATCAAACCCTAAGAAATTTTGGAGATATGTCAAAGATAAATTAAAAACGAAGACGGGAATAGGAGAATTGAGGGAAGAGGTAAGCGGGGAAACACAGTATGCCAGATCAGATATTGACAAGGCACGAGTGCTCTCCGAATTCTTTGATAAAGTTTATACTGTGGAGCCTGACATAGGAGACAATCAGGACCTACAGCTTATGGACACAACAATGATCAGACAAATACCTGACAGCACAATTCACATAGATGAGGTGAGAAAACAACTACAGAAACTCAAAACTGACAAGTCCCCGGGTCCCGATTGTATCCACTTAAGAATCCTGACCGAGTTGAAAGATGAGCTGGAAGGTGTAATATTGGATATTTTTAACTCGTCACTGCATGAAAGTAAATTACCAAGTGACTGGAAGACTGCCAATGTTAGCGCAATATTTAAGAAAGGTGACAAGACTGAGCCAAGTAACTATCGACCAGTAAGCCTGACTTGTGTGGTGTGTAAGATTATGGAGGCAATTGTGAGAGAGAAAGTAATGAAACATTTGATGGAGCAAAAGTTACTATCATACAAACAGTTTGGTTTTATCCCAGGACGATCCACGGTTCTACAAATGCTTCATGTGATGGATGAGTGGACAAAAATTTTAGATGAAGGAGGTGAGGTGGACGCAATTTATATGGACTTCCAGAAGGCCTTTGATAAAGTGCCTCATCAACGTCTCTTGAAGAAGGTAGCAAACTATGGGATAACAGGAAGCATATACCAATGGATATCAGGTTTTCTAAAAGAGAGAAAGCAGAGAGTTCACTTAAAGGGAGTATATTCTAAATGGAGTAAAGTAGTAAGTGGAGTTCCACAAGGCAGTGTGCTGGGACCAATCCTTTTTGCCCTATATATTAATGACCTGCCAACGACCGTTAAATCAAGTCTTTATCTATTTGCGGATGACACAAAAGTGTACAGGAGGATCGCATCACTACAGGACCAGTGCTTACTGCAGGAAGACCTAGAACACCTCATGAAGTGGTCGGAAGATAATCTGCTGCCTTTTCATCCGGAGAAGTGCATACACCTTAAAATACACAGCAGGCATTGAGCTACAAGGGACACATCATACTATCTCGGAGGGGAAGGGCCAGGTAGACGAGAGGTTAAGAAGGTTGCGAGAGAGAAAGACCTGGGAATTACTACTGACGAACTTTTGTCATTTGAAGGTCACATGTCCGAAAAAGTCAACAGAGCCAATCAGGTAATGGGGCTAATACGACGTACATTTGCTGCTCTGGATGTTACTACTTTTAGATGTCTCTTCAAGTCCATGGTAAGACCTCATCTGGAATATGCACAATCTGTTTGGTCTCCCTACAAGAAGAAGGACATCTGCACAGTTGAAAATGTTTTGAGGAGAGCCTCTAAGTTGGTACCAGGGATGAAAAATCTTTCGTATGAAGATCGTCTGAAACAGTTAGATATACCAACAATGGCATACAGACGAGCAAGGGGGGATATGATTGAGGTATATAAAATCCTCAATGGAAAATATGATGAGGAGGTAACCATACATTTGGAGAGGCACACAGGACCAACACGAGGAAACAACTTGAAACTTAGTAAGACTAGATCTAGGACTCAGAAGAGGCAAATGTTTTTCAGCTGCAGAGTTGTGGATGCCTGGAATAGTCTTCCTAATGATGTCATAGAGGCAGTGAGCATAGCATCCTTTGAAAAGCGATTGGACAAGTTTTGGGCGGATCAACCAATCAAGTACAATTGGGAGGATAACCACCAGTGCCCACCACCGTAGTATAAGTTTAAACAGTGACGACACAGAGGATCTGGATATAGAGGCCTAGTAGGCCTGCGTCCAGTATTTCCGTAAGGTTCCGTAAGGTAAGGTAAGGTTGATGCCAATATATCACCACCCAACCCCATCCTCACCACCACCACCAAACTCAGTCCCCACCACCAATACCACCACCGATGCCAATATATCACCACCCAACCCCATCATCACCACCACCACTACCACCAAACCCAGTCTCCACCATCAATACTGTAGTGCGGCGACTATTCCTGATGAACGAGCCTCCCATAACCCACTTAGCCAGTGGGGTACCTCTTTGGCCGACTCGGTAAGGAGTGGCTCTCCCATCACGTTGGTCGTAGGTTCAATCCCAGGCAGCCAGCGAATATCCTCACCTTGTCTTGATTTATTTCTCGTGTGTTTCGATACACGCAGAAGACGTGTAGGGAAAATAGAAAATGTGAAAATAAACTCCCGGGGCATGACAGTGGTGGCATAGTGGTGGGCATCCTATCCTGCAGTTCTGTTGAGTTTCCCCGAAGGGGTAACAGGCAGGATGGCCCATGCTCCGAGGGTAATAGAAAATGGGAAGTGTAGGAGGTATGTCTCTACGGGGACATTGTGAAATATTACACCAAAATTGGTCACAGTCTAAGGTCTCAACACACAAAAATTAATCTACATAGAGGAGAAAGTCGTGTAGTGCGGCGACTGTGCCTGATGAACGAGCCTCCCATAACCCACTTAGCCAGTGGGGGTACCTCTTTGGCCGACTTGGTAAGGAGTGGCTCTCCCATCACGTTGGTCGCGGGTTCAATCCCAGGCAGCCGGCGAATACCCTCTCCTGGTCTTGATTAATTTCTCATGTGTTTCGATACACGCAGAGGATGTGTTGGATAATAGAAAAAGAGAAAATACAGCTCCTGGGGCATGGCAATACCACCACCAATGCCAATATGAATATATGAATGTAAGAGGTTTGCAAAAAGCCCACTGGCCTATACTTGGCAGCCCTTGTCTGTCTACCGCGAGTGGCAGTGTAGCGCCTATCATCCGCCTCCCCAAGCCTATCTAATCTCTTGAATGCAGTAATCTTGCCACATCCAGCTATTACACAGCCACCCAGCCTATTCCACTCGTCAACTACCCTGTATCCCACCTACTACTTCCTACCAAATCTTTTCATTCATAAACTTATCTAAACTTTTTTTGAACACATTTAAACTACTGCTGTATACTACCTCCCCTGGCAATGCATTCCAGAAATCTACCATCCTATGGCTAAAGAAATATTTTTGTAAATCCAACCTACACCCTTGTTTCCTAATTTTCCAATCATGACCCCTAGTCCTGTTTCCCTCCTCTAGTGTAAAGAAACTATCCACATCTAAGTAATCACAATCTGAAAACATTTTATATAGCTCTATCATATCCTCCCTTAGACATCTCTCAAATGAAAACATATTTAACTCTTTTAACCTCTCCCAATACTCCAGGTGCCTCATTGCTGGTATCATCCTAGTTGCTCTTCTCTGAACTGCTTCTAACAGATTAACATCCTGCCTATAATGTGGTGACCAAGCTTGTATACAATATTCTAAATGAGGTCTAACATGTGCATTATATAAACTACGTATGACCTCCTTGCTTTTTTAACTAACATTTCTATTTATAAACCCTAGGATCCTATTTGCCCTATTTCTCACTTGTAAACACTGCTCTGAGAATTTCATAGTCTTATCTATCACTTCACCCAAATCCTTCTCATTCTCAACTGCCTCTAACCAAACTCCTTTCATCTCATACCTAAAATTCATATTGTCTTTACCTATATGCACAACCTTAAACTTCTGGGAGTTAAACTCCATCTGCCACCTATCTGCCCATACTACCATCCATAGACTATATACCATCCTTTCCAAGTCCCTTTGCATCCTATAATTATCCTGAGCAACCTGTACTGTACTAGCTATCTTGGTATTATCTGCAAACTTTGATATTTTACTACTAATCCCTATATCTAAATCATTAATATATACCAAGAACAAAAGTGGCCCTAGCACTGATCCCTGAGGTACCCCACTAACCACTTCCTTCCAGCCAGACTTGGCACCATTTAATTCTACTCTCTGTTGGGGGCTGATATACAAGATGGGCACCATACCATACCATAATATATACGTATATATATATATATATATATATATATATATATATATATATATATATATATATATATATATATATATATATATATATATATATATATATATCAGAGCTGGGCGCGTTACTGGATATCGGGTAGTCCGGTACCGCTCCTCCGCACCTCGAAACACATATAGTCCGTACCTGTACTTCCGCGCCTAAATTTTTTTCACTCGTTCCGGTACCGCACCTCCGCACCTCCGGTACCGTACCCAAAACTATTAAAGCGCGCCTGAAAAATCTAGTCCGTACCTTAAAAAAAAGAAATACAAGGCAATACTGCAGCAGCATTATTATTATCATTATTATTATTATTATTATTATTACCATTATTTTTGTTATCATTATTGTCATTTTAACGCATAGAATCTCCACCACCTGAAGTAAAGTAACTACTTTTACACTCATCATAATTATCATACCTCAGTACACATGCAACACCGGGCCGTAAATCTGAATGAGTGACGTCACTCAAGTGGCGGGAAAACATGCCCTGCAGCACAGACCGCGTAAACGACCGGAAGTATTACTGCAGAGCGCGGACTGTTTGTCGTTTTCATTTTTTTTATCCTTGAAAACCTCAGGTGCGGAGGTACGGACTTAAAATACTGCCGTTCCGGACATGTTATTTCCGCACTTTTGAAAAACTTTCCGCACTTCGGACCTCCGCACCTCGTTTAAAGGTCCGCAGGTCCGGAGGAGCGGAGGTGCGGACAGAGGTACGGAAGTGCCCAGCTCTGATATATATATATATATATATATACATACACACAGTACAGTACAGTACAGTAGCCAAAATGTATATATACAGTACAGTACAGTAGCCAAATCCGCTTGGCGCGTTTTTTTTTTTTTTTTTTTTTTACAAATTCAAATACAATAATGTTCGCAATTTCTTTTATTTGTTTTGTACGTTTATTATTTATTTTATTATTATTATTATTATTAGTAGTAGTAGTAGTAGTAATAGTATTGTTATTATTATCATTATAATTAGTAGGCTAGCAGTAGTGTTCACAGGAATGATACCCCCCCCAGATCTCAATGTATTTTTGAAAGGGCACAATTTAGGTCCTGGGGGGTGGGGGGGGATTCATTCCTTCTTATATTCAATCTTTCAAATGTCTTCCATTCCAACATGTCAGTCATCATGTTTTACTAACTAAGTCTTACTTTTCAGGACTTTCCAATATTGTGCCAGACATGCCTAGGAGACAATCCATATGTTCGCATGATGCGTGATCGGTATGGAAAAGAATGCAAGATTTGTACTCGGCCATTCACTGTCTTCAGATGGTGAGTAAATCAACCGTATTACCAAAAGTTTTTGATAAAATTTCTTCTTCTGTATGTCACTTTCATCATTGCTAATTTTTTTTCAACCACGAGTATATGTACTAATCAAATATTAAGGTACTTAAAGATTGAATATTTTTCAGTAATAAAAAAAAAACTTTTTGTTAAATTGCTGCACATACTTTTTAACACATAACATGTTCAGTACTGGCCGATTTATATATTTTTGGCTCCCCCAGTACCCCCCCCCCCCCTTTTTTTTTACCCTTTCCTTGCGCGCAGTCTGGACACGACTATCCCCTCAGGCGCAGTCGAGGAGCCCAATGGGGGGGTTCTTTTAACCTCTGTATCTCAAAAACTATTCATCACAGCTAAAAACCAAAAACACCACTGGAAAGAGGAGGTCCAGATCTATAGGAGTCGGTTATGTATGCCTCTCTTGTGAACGTACATGCACGTTCAGGGAGTGTTGAATGTTAACACTTACGTCGGTGCGTGTGGGATGATCAGCCATATTGAGGTAACTGCGGACATCTCTTTTTCAGACTCTGGCAAGGGAGTATTGCCAACTGCAATATTTACAACTATTTGGTCAAAGAATCAGTCAGGTGATAGGTGAAGCTATGCAAAAATGCCGCTATATTGGGCAAGAACATCCACCAGTTACTCGTCCGTAGATTTGCCGCACTGGGCTGATATGATTTTCCACCAAATTTAGTGAAAAACCCACTCAATTGGCAATCCTGTGTTGTGAGAATTAGTGTTGGAACACTCTCATACGCGGGAGATTTGAGTGCAGCTGGAGCTCGCAGTGAGCGTTTAGCGCCGCCAGCAAATACGCCTAACGCCAGCTGCAAGCGTTTAGCAATGAAAGGGTTAAAAATGTTCCATGTCATGGAAAATGTGGAAATAATAAGAAAACATGTCATGGACCTATTTTTCGCAAAACTCTATGCAGTGTTACCACGGTGTGGCTGGAAACTGCCCCTGTGATGGTTTATGGAGGATTTGACAAGTGATAGAGGCCAGGTACCCCATTCTTGTTGCACACAGGTGTAGATTACTCCAGAGAGCACGATTTCATGGGGTATAAGTGTGGGATTTTCAGAATTTTAGCTCACTCGTACACATATAATACCTTACACAAATGGTATTTTCTACAATAAAAAATTTCCAGTCTGAGAGTGCTTCCACGTCTTCTTCAGATGAGGAAACCTCAAACTCACTGTCTATCGCCATAGCCGTGGCTGTGGCTAGGAATGGGCTGCTGCGACATTGTTTACACTTGGTCTTGATCCTGATCTTAATGTCACAGGTGGCTTGGGATTCCTCCCCAGCTTGGGTAGTGTTGCCAATGCTACAAATGCACTCGTGCAGTGTGGACATTGTCTACAGCAGTCTCTGTAGCAAAAATAACCCCGCTACATCGACTGTACCAGTGTTTAGTAAGCACGACGTGCATACGCATCGCCAGTATTTCCTGCATCCATAGATGCTGACGTGTATATGTGTTGCCAGTACGGTACGGGTTAAGTCGTGCAGTTAATAAGAAAAATATATAACATACCTAGTTTTGTTTTTTATATGGTTGAAATTATATGTAAGGTAGACCACATTATGTTTTCCACTTGCATTCCTTGAACTGATTACTGATGAGCATTTGATAATAAAATTAATGTAATAATCATATAAAATCATGGATGTCATCAAAACTATTCTGCCTCCATTAGGTTCATACTCAAGAGTCTGAAATATGATGCTTTCATGAACTCATGACTGACTGCAACATATGAGGCCTTGCACGTTAGATGGGCCACACACCAAAATGATAAATGTGAACAAACACGCTCAGAATCCAGCAAAATTCTGACAATCATCCTTTTTTTTTTTTTTTTTTTTATGCTAAGGCAATAAACTTAATCTTAAAATGACCAGAAGACATTCAGGATCATGGTGGTGCTTATTAGAGTTTGATATGACATTCAGTGTAGTTTAGTTATATGTTACAGATTTGTAATTTACACCAAATTTTAAGTGCGCCTTCAGTGAATACTTCTTATAACAGTGATGTTTCATGATTAGTTGATCATAAAAACACAAAATAAACAATACTTTTAATAATATAAATTGAAAAAATGGTGGGGAAAGTTTGCAACGGCATAAGGGTTGCTTGTCCAACTATACTCATACCATCCCACCACTAGCCACTGGAGCACTTCTAACACTCACCACAAACATTATTGTTATTAGTATTATCATTATTATTATTATTATTTTAATTAGTAGTCATATTGTCTATTCCACCTCAAGTGACAACAAATATGAAGAAACTGTAGTAAAATAAGGAAGCACTGTTGAGTGCCCACTCTTCAACAGGTTTTGCCCAACTCCCATCAGTTTAGCTGTAACCAATTATCAACAACAGTGCTCTTCCTACATTGTCTATAGGCAAGGTCTTCTTGCCTGAATCATTGCCACCTGAGGTGGAATAGACTATAGTAGTTGTAGTAGTAGCAGCAAGCAAAATGGCGCCACTATAAACACTGGCCTGTGCCATAATGGGCTGGGGCTGACCACCAGGCCCACCAAGAAAGCCTACCAGCGATATAGGTGAAACGAAAAAAAAAAATATCGGTATCAGTAGTAGTGGTGGTGGTAGTAATAGTAGAAGTAGTAGTAGTAGTAGTAGTAGCAATAGTAGTAGTAGTAGTGGTGGTAGTAGTAGTAGTAAGGGTAGTATGATTATTATTATTAGTAGTAGTAGTAGTGATAGTAGTAATAATAATAATAGCAGCAGTAGTTGTAATATTAGTCATAGTAATAGTAGTACATAGTAGTAATGTTATTATCATTATTATTATTATTAGAATTAGTAGTAGTAGCAGTAAGAACATGAGAAAGTAAGTAGTATGCAAGAGGCCAGTAAGCCTGTACAAGGCAGCTCCTGTGAACCTAGCCCCACCTAGCATCACTATCCATGACTTTTTCTAGTTTATTTTTTAATGTGACTGTCGTACTGGCACTCACAATATGACTGCTAAGCCTGGTCGACTCATCCACCGCTCAGTTGGTAAACAGTTTTTGCCTATGTCCTTGTTGAATCTGAATTTATCCAGTTTAAACTCATTACAACATCTGCCTGGTTCTCTTACCATCCGAACTTTATTAATATCCCCCGTATTAACCCATAGATCAGGGGTTCCAACCTTTTTGTTCCCCTGTACCCCTTGGGCATTTTTATAGGTTCCCTTTTACCCCTAAAAATTTAGGATAAAAAACACATTACATAGACACATTACATAGACTGGATGGGCAGCCCTTTTACAGTGAAATATTTCTGTCAGCAGTGCGTTATGTCTGCATCGATTTTACTTTTACCTTTTAATAGACTTTCGACACTACCTACAGTGTTCAAGGGGATGCTCATCCTCTCCCAAGCGAAAGTTAAAACTGTAATAGAGCACTATACTTCATATCTCGGTTTTGGCCAGGGTAGCACAAGCGGCCCTTCTAACACAGAGGGCCTTATATGTCGTGTTTTATAGATGTTCTTGCTCCCAAATATTGATGAACTATGTTAGTAGGATCTCTGCTTTGGCTGTATTTAATTTGAATATTGATTATCATAAATATGGTGATTATTCATAAATATGATACTAACATTAATGATAGTAATAATAACTTTCCATGCTAAGTAGATTATAAAACAAAGCCATATGGATTTTCAAAAGACATGCTTATTTGGTAGATTAGTAGGCTAGTGGGCTTCACGATGCCAACATAGGTGACACTATATATTCTACAGGTGGTTGCAACTTACGACCTATGCAACTTACAACTCATTGACTTTATGACCGCTAGTACGACAGTTTCAGCCCCAGCTCCTGGCGCTACAGGGAGCTGGAGCCACTCACATTCCGCAGCTCAGTTAGAAACAGCCGTGGGTAGAGCACACTTCTTCTGAGTCTGTTTTTGTCTTTTGTCTTTGATTTTTTCTTCAACTCCCCCTCCCCCTCCCCCCCTCCCCAAATTAAAAATGTACCCCCCCCCCTCAAAACACATACACAGACCTTCAAAAGCACACACAGGCAGAAAAACCACCCACACTCAAAAAAACTCTGAAATCTCACTACTTCCTCCAGCCCTCCCCTGCCCTACACTGCCTTGGCCGGCTACAATGCCGCAACATGCATCACCCATTTTCTATGTGTTTTCTTGGTCTTCGGCAGTCTTTAGTGGTGTCTCAGAACATAGAGACCATTCATCATGCCATACTAGGCCTCAGACACCTCTGGAAGGCTTTAGAATGGCAGAAAGTGGCAAAATAAAGGTTGTGTTTGGTTTGCTGGATAGGTGCGGCGGCCATCTTGTCTAAGTTGTCAGTCTCTTCTTCTTTGTGTTGTAATTATTTTGGTTTTTATTTGTTTTGATGACCGAAAATACATGATAAAAATATGAATAATGTTTTCATGGGTTCAAGTTATGTTTGGTAAGTGCAAAACACTTCCCAAACATAACTTTTTTATGTTTTGGGGGCTGTTTGATAATCTGCCATTCATTAAACCTTCGTTTTCAATTGACAATTTTCAATGACTGAAAATGCTGAATAGTAACATAGGCTAATTTACGACCAGTCGGTCGTAACTAATCGAGGTCGTAAGTTAACAACCACCTGTACTGGGGTTCATAATGCCAACATCAGCATCACTGTACTGAAGAGGTTATTAACAGATAGGGTAAATCTTAGCCTCTGCTGACATTATCAGATTTTTATTCTCATGACTTTCCTTGTTTACTTTTACTTGGTTTATACTACCAAATGGTTCCCTTCAATAAAGTTAATATTAAAAAAAATAGCTGTTGGCAGAACTTGAACCCAGAGTATACTGTCCCACTTACTAGTGCTTATATCACATTACTAAGACAGTTATTCCAACAATTACACTAATTTTAATATCTTTTAGTTTTCTAATCCTCAAGATTAGGTGAGTCATCTTGAAATATGCAATATTTCCTATTTACAGGTGTCCAGGGGCAAGAATGAGATTTAAGAAGACTGAGGTATGCCAGACTTGTGCAAAAATTAAGAATGTATGTCAGACATGCCTTCTGGATCTTGAATATGGCCTTCCAACTCAAGTAAGTTTCATTTTCACTTTAGGAAATATGGAAAACATTTTAACTGAACTGCTTTATGTATTTGCTCTGCCATGTTATAAAAAGAGAAGAATGGCATTGAGACTGGCAGTACTTTCTAAGTACTGGTTGGTACTGCTAGGGGTACCACCACTACTTTTTCAGCCATTTTCTTAGTGGTAGTGATAGGCAATACTTTTTGGTGATAATGTGCAGCAACAACAAAGAAGTGTCAACAAAAATGTCTTGCTTTTCCACAGTTATGTAGATTTGTGTTTGTGTGTGTGTGCGCACACTATATATGCTTTGGTGTTTAATGCACTTCTATTTTCAAGGTTATCTTCAGGGGAAGAAAAGTTTTTATTTATTTATTTAATTTTGGGGGTCAAACATTTGCATATTAATCTCTTTATTTTTCCCTAGCATACTTCATAATCAAAATAATGACTCCCAATAAGAGTAAGGCACAGCACTCATTGTGAAGCAGCACATGATTCTTTATCTAGTTATTGCCAATGAGATTGAATTATTAAAAAAATATGCTAAAATTATAAGTGTGCCCCATGCTACCTTAAATTCACAGTCCTCTGTCAACAAGGGTTTGATAACAGCTTGTAGGGTACAGATACCTTATTATCTTGTTTGGAATAAAAGGAGTATTGAAGCTGGTCCAACACGGTAGCCTACGTTGGTTCACTAAATATTTGTAATTCTTTACTCAGTTCATTTGTTACACAGGTTAGGGAGATTTTGTTGGCATCATTGGACTGAGCAGTAATTTTACAACTATAGCACTATTTTCAAAACTTGATCAGGTTAAAAGATAAAGTAGTAATCATGGTGAATTTAAGTCAGAGAATAACATCTAATGTATATACCACATTTTTTAAAATCCTCCCTTGTCTCTTCTTATATCACACTTTACATAAAATCTGAAAGTGTCATTGTATTTAAGAACATTTTGTGCACAAGAACAAATATTTTGTTCTAAAATTGATTCAATAATGGCTGCAAATATCAAAATAAGCAGAAAGTTATGTTTTTCTCTGACTTTTATCGACTTACTGACAGGAGATACTGTTTGTGCTCCATTTCATTTAACCCTTATTTTTGTATATTTTTGCTTACTTTAGTTATATATTTATTCCAATGCAATGCAGAATTTCCTCAGGAAGATAATACTGACCTCAGTCTTTCTTCATGTCAAATGTAGTGTCAGGAAATCAGGTTGGGGTGAAGTGTGTTCAGTCATTGGCTTGGAGTGGTGGTGGCACCAAGGCCTTGTATCCCGAAGCCAGCCTAAGATTCACTCTAGTCTATAACTCAAACTCTTTGCTTTGACAGTTCACTGAGTGGCCACATGTGGCACTGCCTGTATAGCCAACATGGTCCATTAAAAACTGCTGTCTGCAACAAGGTTAATAATATGAAACTATAAGTCAACTAAAATTGATGGCATTCATCATTGTTGGTGCAAATTGTTGATACAAGCAACTGTTTCCTTCTGCTAGGTTATTATGTATTGTCCATTAACCCCTTCTTTACTGAATGTGTGTTTTGATATACAAGCATGCATCACATGAAAACGGCCACGCCACACCGGAACTGCTGGTGATGTACGCTCATACACCACGTAATGAATGGTAGAATTTGGGCCTCAGGGGAGGCCGGTAACTCTGTTTCTGTGGTCTTCTTGATGGCAACTCCTCTGTGTTTTGCCAACAAAGCAGTGAGCAATGTGTGACGTTGTAATACGTCATAACACTACCGCCAATGGCTTGCTCCCTATCTATGACGTAACCTCTTTTACACCAATCATTATTCTTTATTATTACTTCAAATATATAGCATGACAATCTCCAAAGACATATGGCAATAATTACATGCCTTGAGGCGTCAGCTGCCTTTGGTTGTCTGAGAGGAAGAGCCCAGGCTATTATCCTCTCCATCATGGCGTCGCCTGCAGAGTCTTACCATGCGGACTATTTCATTCCTCATGACGCTGATTTAGAAATGTCAGACGATGGTGAGACATTGCCTGATATATCAGTGGATGACAGTGACACTGATTACGACCCTGGGAAATATAGTGACCTTGACGGCGCTGACATGAGTGATGACAGAGAGGCAGAGGGGGTGGATAGCGAGGCTACGCTTTCAGCAAGTGGTTCTCGCTCGCCATCCCCGTCACAAGCTTCCACACGTTTCCAGCTGCTGTCGGATCCATTTGCTGATGCTCGCCCAAGCGTTTTGGCTAGTGTGGAAGAGGATTTTGTTGATGTGCATCGAGGAATTGTTGTATAATAATTACCTGGGTAATAGTACATTAGCATAACACATGAAAACATATATATAGTTATTTTACTTTTTTTTGTTAACCCCTTCACTACGGCCGGCCCAAACCAGCGCCCCGCGCCGTATCCGGGATCGCCACGCGCACCAAATTTCAAATGTCGCTATTGAATATAACAATTTTTCAGCCATAAACTCAGCATAATCATCATGTATTATATATGAAAACATGCAGAATTAAATGGTGCACATAAAAACATAAATTAATTGATAATTTTGAGATGTTAGCATAAATATAGAGATAAAATAACTCGTACATTGGCTAAGGTGAGCCAGGATGCAGTATGTGCGTCCTCGGATATGGTACGGGGCATGCAAGGACGCAGTATACGTGTCCTCGTGTTGAAGGGGTTAATAGCATCACCACATGAGGTTTATGTGTTGAGCAGAATACAAAAAGATTGTAAGGAGCAAATAGTTTGGTCGCTACAATAAAAAATACACAACTCCCCGCACCGTGGGAAGTGTAGCTGTCAGGTCGGTATGTCGGGGGAATGCAATGTTTACATACACGGCGGCGCTCGGTAAAGAAGGGGTTAAATCAGACACGTCGGGTGACAGAGTTTGATAATGCACACCTCAGACTCAGGTGCTGCGACCATAGCGACAATGATCCTAAAAACTTAGAAACTCAGTCTGTGCAAAGCTTTATTAATGGTTGATTTCGGTAGGAACATACTTTTACCTCTGCCAGTAATGTAAGAAAATAGCCATTACATGTTATAAAAAGTTCATTCACTAATGTTGTCTATATTTTTCCACAGGTTCGGGACTCTGCACTAAGCTTGACAGATGAAATGCCGAAAAGTGAAGTTAATAAGGAATTCTACATTCAGAATATGGAAAAGCAGATGGCAGCAACATCTGATGGCACCACAGCAGGAGGTGCATTAGGCAAGGCTAAGAGTCATTCAGAAATGCTTCTTAGGCTGGCTCGTACTACACCATATTATAAACGCAACAGGCCACACATCTGTTCCTTTTGGGTAAAAGGTGAATGTAAGAGGGGAGAAGAATGCCCTTACCGCCATGAGAAACCAACTGACCCGGATGATCCACTAGCAGACCAGAACATAAAGGACCGTTACTATGGTGTCAATGACCCTGTAGCTGACAAGCTACTCAAGCGAGCTGCAGCCATGCCAAGACTAGAGCCTCCTGAAGACAAGTCCATTACCACTCTTTATGTTGGAAACTTAGGTGACAGAATTGGAGAAAAGGAATTGAGAGATCACTTTTATCAGTATGGGGAGCTACGAAGTGTTAATGTAGTAGCCAAGCAACAGTATGCCTTTGTCCAATTTACATCCCGCACAGCAGCTGAATTGGCTGCAGAACGCACTTTTAATAAGCTCATTATTCAGGGTCGAAGACTAAACATCAAATGGGGTCGGTCACAGGCCAGACAAGGTGGTCTCGGCCTTGGGGGTATTGAGGATTTAGAAGGCGAAGATATCGTTCCTCAAGCATTGGAACCTGTCCCTGGCTTGCCAACACTTCCTCCCCCACCAGAAGAACTCCACAACAACTTTTTCAACTTACCCTCAACAGCTGCAAGCATACCTCTTCCCCCTGGCCAGGCCCCTGCAGTGGCTGGTACTCCCACCATTCGGCCTCCCATGCCCCCTGGCCAGACTCCTCCAAGGCCTCCTGCACCCCCCCCTGGCAGCCTCCCTGGTGGCCCCCCTCCTCTTGGTGGACCACTTGGCCCTCGTCCTCCAGGTGTACCTCCAGCTCCACCAGGCCACCTTCCTCCCTTACAGCCTCCTCCATTTTTCCCTCCACACCTCCGTGCACCTCTTCGTCCCCCACCAGGAGTTCGTCCTCCAAGTTACTTCCCACAGCCACCTCCTATCCCTGGAGTTGGTCCTCCTCCTCCCCTGACTCATGGAATCATACACTACCCTTCACAAGATCCTACACAAATGGGGGCTAATCCTGACAAGAAGTGATGAAGATCTTATGTATTGTCATTAATATTGGATGGCTCAATCAGACATTGGCTTTATAGTTTAATTTAATACAGTGAGTCAAAATACTTCTATGTCAGTAAATGAGAGCCCCATGGTGTTAGTACTTGAAGAATGTAAATTTTTTACAATACTAATTCATCTATAAATTTCTTTTTATTTTCCAATGAACAATATTATCTTCGTTGTTAAAGCTGCCGAATCTCCATTACAATCCTCAACAGTAAAAACATACTTATAAATTCAACAATAAATACATGCTTATAAATTAAAATTATAACATGCTGATCAATTAACCCTTTCCTTGTTAAGCGCTCGCAATGAGACTATCCCCTCAGGCACGCTCGGGCACCCCAGTCGGGGAAGGGGATCGTTTTTAACTGCTGTATCTCAAAAACTATTCATCACAGCTACAAAACAAAAACACCATTGGAAAGAGGAGGCCAAGATCTATTAGATTCGGTTATGTAAGCCTCTCCTGCAAACATGCAGGCACGTTCAAGGGGTGTTTTTTTTCCGTGAGTGCGACTGGTGCTCGCAGTGAGCTTTTAGCACCACCAGCAAGTGACACTAGTGCTCGCTCTTTTAACCTCTGTATCTCAATAACTATTCATCACGGCTAAAAACAAAAACACCATTGGAAAGAGGAGGCCAAGATCTATAAGATTTGGTAAAGTAAGCCTCTCCTGTGAACGTACAGGCACGTTCAGGGGGTGTTGCCTGTGAAGACATACATTTACACATGCGTGACGGTCAGCCATAAGGCAACTACTGACATCTCTTGATGATGGGGTGCTGGCAGGGCAGTATTGCCAACTGCAAAATTTACACCTATTTGGTCAAAATATGTCATGTGATAGGTGAAGCTATGCAAAAATGCCGCTATATTGGACAACAACATCACCAGTTGCTCGTCCGTAGATTTTCCGCGCTAGGCTGATATGATTTTCCACCAAATTTTGTGGAAAACCCACTGAATTGGCAATGCTGTGGTGTGAAAAATAGTGTTGGAACACTCATACGCGGGAAATTTGAGTGCGACTGGAGCTCGCAGCAAGCGTTTAGCACCACCGGCAAGTTACGCTAGTGCTCACTGCGAGCATTTAGCAACAAAACGGTTAATATTCATAACCTATTCAAAATTGGTATAAACATTCATAGGTAGGTAGTCATAGGTGCTCCTACAACCAACAGCGGTGGGGGACCAACACAAAAAAACAACATAATAAAAAAATGGCAAAATAGTAAATAGTTTGGAATTATTAACTTGGAAAGATAGACCTACTGGAAGCTGAAAAGGAAAGGATCAGGGTGTGATCAGAAGCAACCACTAATACCAGATGATCGTATCACACTATATACTTGGTTTCATGGACGAAATACAGGTTGTGTGAAAAACCTGTAATCTGAATTTTCAGTATTTTTTTTCCATTATATATATATATATATATATATATATATATATATATATATATATATATATATATATATATATATATATATATATATATATATATATATAATATACCTGTGATTTTTCACTCACCGTCAAAAGGCCTAAGACTACCCACTTGCTGTCCTGAAGACCACCCATCAACCCAGACTTTAGAAGAAGCTGTACAGCACAAGTGAAATCAAGAATGAGCTCCAGGGGTCAGCATGAGCCAATAATAATGGCGCCACTAAAAACAACTGCCTGCGCTATGACGGGCTTGGGCTGGCCATCAGGCCTCTATGCATTAGCATACCGGTGGTATAGGCCACATTTAAAAAATTAAAAAAAACTTCCAAAGCTTTGCTTTCTTGTCTCTAAAGCTTAACAAACCATCTTTAACAGGAAAGTTTTTAACCCCTTCAGCATGGTATCACCTGTTTTATTTGTTCCGGAATTTTGCTCACCAACCAACACTCGTAAACCAAAACAAATTTCTGCATTTATATTAATGTGTATCCCATTAATGCATCCCTTATGTCAAAAAATATTAAGAAAAAAATCATTTTTCATATTTTATACAGAATAAAAGTAATTTTACTAACAAATAGCAATGATAAAAATATAAATAATATTGTATAATATATAAATGATATAGTAATAATGTAGTGCTGACAACACAAAGATCGCACACTAGAGCACATACGTAAGCGGACACAAGAGCTCGGGTGCTACTTCTGCGAGTGTACAACGCGACCTGAAGACTGTCACACTGGACATTTCCCTCCAACCATTAGAGCTAGGACCAACCGCAGTTTCCTGTATGCCCAACCAGGAGAGAGTTGTTGGTTTGGGTAAACATTCCTGTCTAACCTTCTTTGAAGCCATGATCATACTCACAATCGCTTTTACCTTATATTTAACTGAACAAAGAAGTCCATAATTTGAGAAACAGCACCACAAACCACAGCAGCCCTTACTGTTGTAACCCAAACACTGGCGCCATGTAGATACAGGACGAATGGTTTGTTTGTGTCGTTGATACAGGCAACCGACTTTTGTCGTGTGTGATGCACACCCAGAAAAGTTGGGGTTGCCAGTTGTACATACTGCAAAGGCAGTAGGAGGAAAAAAGACCAGTGTAACAGCAGCTTCAGATCCCATTCCTAATGTTTTCCGCTCTTGAGTGCTCTCGTCTTACGGCGAGCAAAGGGAACCCACGCTCCTGTCTTTGACTTGTACAGGCAGGATGCTCATACACCAAGTCACCGCTTGTAAATCAAGGCATTTTTAATGATTTTTCATTGCTCGTAAATCAAAACACTCGTAAATTAAGGCACTCATAAGCCGAGGTATTACTGTACTTGTGTCTATAAGGTTTGTCAGTGTTATTATACATATTTTTAAATTTCTGCAACTTGTAACAGACTTTCAGCATTAACCCTTTCGTTGCTAAACGTTCACAGTGAGCACTAGCGTAACTTGCCGGTGGTGCCAAATTGCTGTGTGCTCCAGTTACACACAAATTTCCTGCGCACGAGTGTTCCAACACTATTTCTCACCCCACTAAATTAGGTGGAAAATCATATCAGCCAAGAGCGGAAAAGCACGGAAAATCTACTGCGAGTAACTGGTGGCTGTTGTTGTCCAATATAGCGGCATTTTTGCATAGCTTCACCTATCACCTGACTAATATTTTGACCAAATAGTTGTAAATTTTGCAGTTGGCAATACTACCCTGCCAGCAGCCCATCAAGAGATCTACTAAGTATTTGCCTCACTATAGCTGACCGTCGTGCATGAATAAATGTACGTCTTCACAGGCAACTCCCCCTGAACGTGCCTGTGCATTCGCAGGAGAGGCTTACATAACCGAATCTTATAGATCTTGGCCTCTTCTTTCCAATGGTGTTTTGTTTTGTAGCTGCGATGAATAGTTTTTGAGATACAGTGGTTAACCCATACAGCATCAGATACGTACGACATACATATTATTTTTTAATACCATTGAGCATCAGATACGTACATCGTACGTATTTAATGTATTATTTTTTCCCGTTGCTGGAGTGTGTCAAGGGTGATTTTTGTGTTGGTGCCCTAGTAGACTGATCCTTTGGGAATACTGACCACCCAATATATTTAATTTATTGCCATAACTGGCAAGCCTGGCAGCCATTATTCTGGGTACAATTTTTTTATTTGCTTGGATGTTGGAGGTGGTTTTGGAGATCGTGATGTGGAAACTGAAGGGGTTGGTGGTTGGAAAGTGGTATGACAGTGTTGTGGGTGAGGTATAGTTGGTATACCGACGTCCAGAACCAGCAATTTTGTACCGCCATTTTTGCATGAGCGAACACTCTTGTGGGCGACTGTACATTGAACTATCAAAACGCTCAAAATGAGTTACTCTCTAACAATATATATAAGTCTGTGCTAAATATGTCGAGAGAAAACGATTTTCTCTGATACGCACATACAATCCAAGAAAGTCTACTGCAATCAATACGACCATTTTGCCTCACAAATCGACAAAAAATGGCCCAAAACATCAACTTCTAGGCGATGGTAAGCCAAAAGACGTTACATCTCTTCATTTTTCATGGATTTCAGCTGTTTTATGGAAAAAATAAATAAATAAATAAATAAATAAATAAATTTACTCCGACACTAGGGTGGGGAGGAAATTACAAAATACCAAAATGCTGTACGGGTTATAAGCGATCCCCCTCCCCCTGCTGGGCTGTCCGAGCGCACTGGGGGGGATAGTCTCGTTGCGAGTGCTTAGCAAGGAAAGGGTTAAGCCTGTGATGGGTAAGAACTCTTTACCCCGAATATAAAGCAGCTGTGTGGCCCACACATTCATAGCTGGATGTACTATTCATGTGTTACATCACACCACACACTGGTGATAAAAATAGGTTCCTCACATATACATGAATTTGCATATGCTGAACACAGACATCAAGAATCTGGCATATAATTAATTCAAGTGTTTAAAAGCATAAATTATAACATCGCACTTTTTGTGCTGTCACCATTTTAAAACCACACCAAACTGTCATAAGATGATAGGTATGACACACACAAATAGTTCTGTATCACATCAAATATTTACAACATTACTATACCTATTTAAGTTACTTCACTGGTAAAAAGCACTAAATAATCTCCATTCATTCATCTATAATCATTCACTAATATAGTAATATAATATCTGATGTTACTTATCAGAATTCCTCTGGAAAGGAAGGAAATACATCAGGAAAGTACTACCTACTGAGTATTAGAACTATGGAAGTAGTAGCTACAAGGTGCAAGGCTTCCATCCCTTCATAGGAGAACATGCATGTGATGGGACACACCAAATCTGAAAGAAAGAGAGATAGTAACAGAAAGGGTCGGATTAAATAAATCATTGATGAAAGAAATATAGATTTTTTTAGTAACCCTAATTACCTCCACTATATTACTGATGGCATCACCTTTTGCATCATCTAGAGAATACAACTTATGTTTACCAATGTCTAGTCTTATATTTTTTGTTATTTTACGGTAAAGTAGCCAGCTCAAGGGCAAAAAAAATAAAATAACAAAAAGTCCACTAATGTTGCACCTGTATATAGAGGACTCCTTAGTGACAATAGCAGTCAGAATTGGTAGGAGAGGTGTCTTGAAGAGGAAATACTGATGAAGGAAGCTATTCCTGGGTTTACCAGCAAAAGGGATAAAACACTAAAGACTGGGCATTAGCAAACATCCGTTGTTTGCTCTAAAAGTCATAAAGAACAATGCCACATATAATCTGGAGGTAATGAGGGCTACAGAATAATTCAACATGATCAAGGTAGGCAGGAGGTTGGTGATGAAGAGAATGATTAATTGATCTCATAATTTTCCAGCATAACCATGAATGAAGTAAAGAAACTTTTGAAATGAATAAGTCGGGAGAAAGCAGATATCCCAACTAGAGCCAAATCAAAGATTAAAGAAATTTTATATATAAAAAATAGCTCTCATGTACCATGACCAGCAGTGCATTTCTGGTCTCTAATACCAAGAACCTGAAACTCAATCATGCAGATCTTGAAAACTCACAAAGAAAGCTTTAAAGTCACTTTAGACAATGAGTGACCTCGAATTTCACACATCTTGGTCAAAGAAAAAAAGTGATTTCCAATGTGTGCACAACCTTACTTGCACTGTACATTCATCAATGGGAATAACCTCAATAAAGAATAACTGCAATTGGCTGGAGCTACCTATAGCTCTCTCTGAATTGAGTAACATTGTTCAAGCTGGAGCATGAGAATGAGAATTCAGAATCATAATTTTGTGAAAAAGCTGCATGAGAGTGAAATAGGAACAGTGAGGCCACCAGTGAAGTGGATTGACAAGACTGGAAAACACATCAAGGAGGAGGAGGTGGGATGGACAAGTGACTGTCACACCAATTACATTTATAAACAAGAATGGAGGCTTCTGCCATGGATATCCCTTTGAGGGAAGTTCTCAGAGGAAATGGGGAATAAAAAATAAACACAGATTTGTAGACAAGATTTTACTATGCCACTGCAAGAACTTGCTTGATACCTCACCTTAGGTGTCCCATTCCACAACCGCATGGAATCTCTTCTCTAGTTTTTCCAGTTCATTCATTTGTTCATCAGTTAGATCATTAGTGCTTCCAACTTTGTACTTTTCACGTACCACATCACGTAGCTCTTCCATTATACATTTTACTGTAGGAAATGAGAGGATACTTTTTTCCAAGATGAGTTTAAAACACCCGTGCCTGAAAATCAAGAAATAGTATAAATATCTAATACCATTAAAAAAATATATGTAATTGCTCGTATATACACCTGTCACATCACCATATTTGCTTGCTCCCTATTCGTGGATTCACACATTTGCAGATTTTCCCCAAATCACACAAAGGCAGCCACAGAGGAATTTTCGCAGCACCACTCCAAATATTCACGTTCCACCCACAGGTGATTTAGCTGTTTGCAATGAAAGGACAATACACTGGGATTATCACAATGACATGATCTTGATGTGAATAAAACCCACACTTGCAGACCAAAGATGTAATTTTACCAGACAGTTTCAGTGGACACTGCCATCATCTTCAGTGGTAAGAAGCAGGACAGGAAGTGAGGGACGTCAGTACGGATCTCATTATATACAAATATGAACGAGTAAACAGAGAGGGTGGGGCAAGGAGGGGTGGGCAACCCTTAGCTGGTAGGTCACATAGTAGGAGTCAGGTCATCTCCCCTCCCCCATGCTGTGATGGACAGACGAGGAGGGTTAGAGGGGTGGAAAGAGACCTCTCAATCAGTGGCCTCATTGCTGGACCCAACTTGCAAATACCTTCATTTATATAAAAATTGTTGTTTCTTGATGCATACTGCTCAGTTAAATTAACCCTCTCGCACACAGTAAGTTTCCAATAAGTTTCTCTTCCACTCACCATGCATTTCACAGGCCCGACCGGCCCTTTTTTTGCCGCCGTGATACTCTACAGTACCCTCTCGAGTTTCGCGCTCACTTCGTTCCGAAGGTATAGCACTAAACACGAGGATTGCAAAACTCGAGGTATTGAAAACACTGAAAAAGCGCTTATCTGTTCCAACCCGTGGAGGTTTTTTTTTTTTTTTCTTTTTTAAGTCGGCTATGGCACCGATAGACTATCCATCTGGGTCTGATGGTCGGCCTCGAGCCCACCATGGCGCAGGCAACTGTTTATAGTTGCGCCATTTTAATTAGCTCATGCTGCCCGCCCCGGAGCTCAATTTTTTCCTCCTTTACTCCCTTGCTATCTCAAAAACGTACCTTGGAAAAAGGAAGAAAACAGGAAGAGAGAACAGGTCGTTTTAAAGCCACATATGAAGCCTTACAATTGGCTGAGCTCTGAAAACACGATTGTGATTCGCTGGGAGTCCGATGACGTCATCGCCGGCACTCACCTGGTCAGCGGCCTCGCTGCAACGCCCGTGCACCCATCCAGGAGCGAGATGTCGGTTCACCATAACCTGGTTCACAATGGCCCTTTTCTTCCCACCGTGTTGGCGGCGGCTTGGGCAACCAGCAAATCCAAATTTTCCGGGTGTGTGTCACACACGGTCAAGGTCAGTTCCCCGTTTCCACATCCACAACGTAAACAACACACTTGCCCTGTATCAACATGGCGTCGTCTGGTAAAGTAAGGGCACACGCGGCTGGTGCCGTCATTACCCAAGTTATGGACTTGTTGCTGCTGTTAAATGGAAGGAAGCAGCTGTTGTGGGTGTGGCGTGTCTGTGGTTCCTCTGTGCCAGTACTCCACTCCAACCTACCCACCTAGACTCCAATCGAGTAACAAGAAACACACACACACACACACACACACACACACGCACACACCAGACTCATCATGAACCATGGCAGATGTTTCTCACAAACAAAAATGGCTTTGGCATTTCCTAGTGTTAGAACTAGAGAGTAGTTCATACAAACCAAACATACCCAATGGCAAGAAGAGAGCAGTGTTAAAGACGACTGCTCTCTTCTTGCCAAGAGCTAGGTTTGGTTCATGTGAGCCACTCACCAAATACGTTCTAACACACTCAAGAAATGGTGAAGTCGTTTCTGTTTGTCAGAAACATCTGCAATGGTTCCTGATGAGTCTGGTGTGTGTGTGTGTGTGTGTGTTGTTATTCGATCCATGTGTTTATGTGGTTGAGTCAAGATGGGTGGGTTGGCCGCACACGCGCAGTGGTGACAATGAGAACTGGCATGCAGGAACCACAGGCATGCCACACCCACAACTGTTTCTTCCTTCCATTTAACTGCAGCAACAAGTCCACAACTTGGGTAATGGCAGCACAAGCCACGACAGCCCTTACTTTAGCAGACGACGCCATGTTGATACAGGGCAAGTGCTTTGTTTACGTTGTGGATGTGGATACGGGCAACCAACCTTGGCCGTGTGTGACGCACACCCGGAAAAGTTGGAGTTGCTGGTTGCCCTAGCTGGCGCCAACTCAGTGAGAAGAAAAAAGCCCTGTGTGACACCAGCTTACGGATAACTGTGATCTCACTCCCAGTTGGGAGTATGGGCGTTGCCCGTACGCCCAATGGTTGGACGAAAACGGCCATTGTGACACCGCCTTAAGGCAGCGAAGCTGCTGATAGGGTGAGCGTCGGCGATGGCGTCATCGGACTCCCAGCAAATCATAAGCGTGTTTTCAGAACTGTCAGCCAATCGTAAGGCAGCCGCCTTCAACTGCGGCTTCAAAACGACCCGTTCTCTCTCTCTCTCTCCATAGCCACAATGTTTGGAGGAATACGTCCAGTGTGATACTACCTTTAAAAGTAGCCTGCGTGACGCCGATGGTAAGTAGACGTGACCCGTATGTGTCAAAGCAGCGCGAAACTCGGGGTGATAATGCGCGAAAGTCGGGATGGTAAGAATTTAGGACTAACCGCGAAACTCGTGAGGGTACTGTACATTCCCAGACCTATTTTACCGTCACAGATGTATCGTACCCCAATAAAGTTGGTATCAATGGCTTCATAAAGACTTGTACTAAAACATGAACAAATAAAAATAGAGAATATATATATATATAATATATATATATATATATATATATATATATATATATATATATATATATATATATATATATATATATATATATATATATATATATATATATATAAAAAAACAATAGAAACTTGTTTCAAGTCTCCGTATAGAGTATTGTAGACAATAAATCCTAATCCTAATCGCTATCTCGAAATTTTGTGGGCCAACTTTTTTAGCCGAATATATGTTTCAAAACAGAATTTAGTGAGGATTATTATGGTATCCTCAAAATTCTCATACGCCTATTAGTTCCTGAGTTACACCAAGAAAACTTTATTGTTTTCCTCTCCCGTCAGAGTAGGCTAACAACTAAAAATTGCTCCACACTCCTCATCTACGCTCCTTAGAAAGGTTGCCAAATGTTACCATTAAGAAACTTATCCCAACAAATGACGCTCCAAATTTGACGCACTTCCACCGAAAACTTAATTTTTAATCAATTTTTTAAACTTTTACGACGCGTTTCGCGTCATTGTGCGGCAGGACCTTTTGATGACGCAAAACGCATCATCGTGCACAAGAGGGTTAAAAAATTTTATGTAACGTTACGTTAGCCATCTTCCAATTCGAAGGAAAAAGACTCCTAGTAGCCCCTCTTTTTGTGTTTGGGGCAGTCATGGTTGTGCAGATGCAGTACCTGAGGGCTAACCATTGGAGGGCTCTGCCTTTGGACTCCTGGAACATCATCAACTGCCAACCTATAAAATGAGCCCAGAAGGCTCAAGGTGGATATAACAGGATTCTCTGAGACAAGGCAGCCAGGTTGTAGTGTGGTCAGTGATGGGGGGTACACTTGTAATGGCCCAAAATGTACTACAAGTGTAATAGTATTTTTCCCCTACGGCACAACACACTACAAGGCTGGCATGAGCAATTGTACCCATCTTAGAGGAGTATCTAGTTGATGGGTGTATAATGTGAGTGAAGCTTAAGTATACATTTTGCTTCAAGTCTTTTATTTTACTGGAATGTATGCACATACTGAGATGTGTGAAACTGAAGAGGTGTTCTATGCCAAACTTGATTCAACATTAGAACAGTAGCCCCCTCAGGATAAACTTATTGGGTAACTTTAATATCAATACTAGCACTGTGAGAGCTAACTACAAATTATGTTTGGTCCCCATGGTTCTAGTACCAGGATCACTAACAGCTCTTACCTGAATTTAACAAAATCCAGGATGTTGAGAATTGAAGGGTTTTCAAATCAAAGACCAGAGCTGCACCTCTGGACTTGGTAGAGCAATGCAGGAAAGGTAACTAAGGAGATTAACCACATCCTTGTAAGCAATTGTTGGAAGATGCTTTAGAACTGTAGTTTTCTGGAGTAGCAAGTTCTTTGCAACTGATCATAGGATTATTGTTGCAACACTCAAGCTTTCTGTTAGGTTCAGAAAAAACTCAAGATGTAACCATACTGTTTCATTTTGAGGAACTGAAGGACTTAGTGCATGCCCACAAATAGGCAGTAACATTCTCAAATTGGTACAATGTGATCAGCACCATTGAAGACAACATTGTAGAATTGTAGGTTACTGTCAAATATGAAACTCTCCATGCTGCAAAGGAGTGCAGTGGAGAATGCAGAGGTGTGGAGTCAGAGTTAAAAATTTCCAACTCTGACTCCGGGTAATTTCAAAGTTGCGACTCCGACTCTGACTTCAACTCCGACACCGGCCCCCACCCCCCCCCCCCCCCCCCCCTTTTTTTTAGGTGCCGCCTGACTCTCTTGCGGTCCTCTTGGACGGTCCCAGCCAGATAATAGTTTTTGAACCAACCGCACCTGGTCACTGCATTAGCTAGCCATCTCGTTCTCCTCCCTTTATATGATCCCCCATCCCTCAGTTACATTAGTTCAAACAATGGTTGGCAATTTTGTTAAGTCTGTACTTTCTGTCTCAACTACATTTGGTATGTCGTTTTTAGGCTACTTGTTGAAATTTTTTCATCCTTGTAGTTCCCATTCAAGTGAAGGACGTACTACTTTCACCACAAGAAAGTCTTACCTATCATTCCAGGAATTAAGTGTAATGGAAAATAGCAGTGTCTGTGAGTGTCAGTAGTGTTTAGAATAATGCATCACGATATTTAGGAAACTTGGGGCGGCCACCCGCACACCAGTACTCTAAGTTTTAAAATGGTGCCTCTTCCACACACACACACACACACACACACACACACACACACACACACACACACACAGTAGCTCAGTGGTTAGAGCATCTGCCTCACAACCAAAAGGACCAGGGTTCGATTCCCCGATTGGGTGAAGATAAGTTGGGTTTATCTTCTTTCACGTGTAGCCCCTGTTCACCTAGCAGTGAGAAGGTACGCAAAGTAAGGCGAGGAGTTGTGACTTCGTTGTCGCGGTGTGTTGTGTGTGAGTGGTCTCAGTCCTCCCCAAAGATTGGTCACTGAGCTCTGAGCTCCTTCCATAGGGGAACGGCTGGCTGTCTCAAGAGAGATCCGCAGCAGACCAAGAGGTGAATTACACACACACACACACACACGTCACACCATCACCAAAATTCGAAGCACTCTGGTATCATATAAGTATGTACGTTATGAATTATTAGTTAATGTTTTTTTTTCTTCCAAATTTAACAAGAGTATATGATTCTAAGTTGTTCAGGTATTCTCTTTTATTATTTTTGTCGTGGATTTTGAAACGGACGAACTTTTGGGGAGCGCACAGGATCGGTCAGGCAACATTGCATCACTCGAGGTGCAGTACCCATCTTTCAATATTTTTAAATGTATTTCCATCCAAATTACATGTACACTATATAGACAACGTCCAGACAACCTATACAATATAAACAATAAACTTATGTTTGTTAGGTTCGTCGCTATTATTATATATATTTTTAAATTTCTGACTGTACTAACAGACTTTTGGCATCTTGGGAGTAAGATGCCCCAATTAGCCCGTAAAACCTAACGTTCACAACCAAGTCCTGCCCTAACACTGTTTCGTTTAAATGTTTCGTTACAACGTTTTTGATAAAAAATGTAAAATAATAAGAAATGATAATACGTAACATAAGATAATCATACTCCAAACTTATGACAATAAACAATTCCTTAAGAAAGCACTTAATTACTAGTGTATGTTTGTGTATGTGTGTGTGTGTGTGTGTGTGTGTGTACACGAGTTCTCTCGACGGCAGTGTGTGTGTGTGTGTGTATTTACCTACCTAGTTGCCTAGTTGTGACATACGGGAAAAGAGCTACGTTCGCAGTGTCCTGTCTCCATAGCCGCTCTTATCCAACTTTTCCTCAAAATCATGAATGTTTCTTGCACAAACCACCTCCTCCTCAAGTCCATTCCACAGCTCAATGCTTCTGTTTGGGAAGCTAAACTTTTTTTCACATCTCGCCTACATATAAGTGTGTGTGTGTGTGTGTACGAGTTCTCTCGACGGCAGTGTGTGTGTGTGTGTGTGTGTGTGTGTGTGTGTGTGTGTGTGTGTGTTCTCTCGACGGCAGTGTGTGTGTGTGTGTGTGTGTGTGTGTGTGTGTGTGTTCTCTCGACGGCAGTGTGTGTGTGTGTGTGTGTGTGTGTGTGTGTGTGTGTGTGTGTGTGTGTACGAGTTCTCTCGACGGCAGTGTTTGTGTGTGTGTGTGTGTGTGTGTGTGTGTGTGTGTGTGTGTGTGTGTGTGTGTACGAGTTCTCTCGACAGCAGTGTGTGTGTGTGTGTGTGTGTGTGTGTAAGAGTTCTCTCGACGGCAGTGTGTGTGTGTGTGTGTGTGTGTGTGTGTGTGTGTACGAGTTCTCTCGACAGCAGTGTGTGTGTATTTACCTAGTTGTATTTACCTAGTTGTGACATACGGGAAAAGAGCTACGCTCGCGCTGTCCCATCTCCATATCCTCTCTTATCCAACTTTTCCTTGAAATCATGAATGTTTCTTGCACAAACCACCTCCTCCTCCAGTCCATTACACAGCTCAATGCTTCTGTTTGGGAAGCTAAACTTTTTCACATCTCGCCTACACGTGGTCGCCCTCAACTTCTTTCCATGTCCTCTCATTTCTCTCTCGCTCCACACACACACGTCCTCTCTGTCCAGATTCTCCACCCCGCTCGCCACCCTGTACACTGCTATCAGGTCTCCTCTTTCTCTTCTTCTCTCCAGAGTTGTGAGCCCCATGCTATTGAGTCTCTCCTCATAAGTCCGATCCCTAAGTTCCGGTACCATCTTAGTTGCCACTCTCTGTACTCTTTCCAGCTTTCTTATGTTCTTCTTTTTGTGAGGAGACCAGACCACTGCTGCATACTCCAACCTTGGCCTTATCATTGTAACTATTATTTTCTTCATCATCTCTTCGTCCAAATACACAAATGCCGTCCTTATGTTCTTCAGCAAATTCATAGTTTGTCCCGTTATCCTGTTGATGTGTTTGTCCGGTGACACGTTCTCTGAGATAGTCACTCCCAAATCTTTTTCTTCCATTCCTCTGCATATTATCTCACTTCCCATCTTATAATCATATTCACATCTTCTACCACTCCTACCAAACTCTATTTTTTTACATTTCCCAAGGTTGAATTCCATCTGCCATGTACCACTCCACTCCCATATTTTGTCCAGGTCCCTCTGCAATGCTCACAGTCTTTCACATCATTGACTCGTCTCAATAGCTTTGCATAATCTGCAAAGAAACTCACATAGCTGGTCACTCTGTCCACCATATCATTTATATAAACAGCAAACATTATTGGTGCCAGCACTGAACCTTGTGGGACCCCACTCCTCACTGGGCACCAGTTGGAAACCTTGTCCTTGATAATTGTCCTCATTTCCCTGTTAGTTAGGAAGTCCTCCAGCCACTTAATACGTCCATCACCCACTCCACCCCTATTTTAAATTTTCCAAATTAGTCTTCTGTGCGGTACTTTGTCGAATGGTTTTTTCAAATCCAGGTACACTCCATCCCCCCAGCCTTCTCTCTCTTGTATTAAATCTGTCACCCTTGAGTAATAACATAACAAGTTGGTGACACAAGATCTCCCTCTCCTGAATCCAAACTGGCAACCCGAGATAATTCTCTGTACGAGTTCTCTCGATGACAGTGTGTGTGTGTGTGTGTGTGTGTGTGTGTGTGTGTTTTCTCTCGACGGCAGTGTGTGTGTGTGTGTGTGTGTGTGTTTTCTCTCGACGGCAGTGTGTGTGTGTGTGTGTTCTCTCAATGGCAGTGTGTGTGTGTGTGTAAAAACTGTCTCGACGGAAGTTTTTTGTGTGTGTGTGTACGAGTTGTCTCGACGACAGTGTGTGTATGTTGTGTGTGTGTGTGTTCTGTCTTCTTGGTCTCGACGGCAGTGTGTGTGTGTGTGTGTGTGTGTGTGTGTGTGTGTGTCATTTCGATCAGCTAACTGCTACAATCACGGAATCTTACCTATGTAAATTAATAAAATAGTGGCAGTCAATGACGTGGTCTATATCAGCTGAGCGTTTCTTGTGAACTGCTGAACAGCCTCGATCAGGCTGAGACTTGAGGGTGGAGACGCGTATGAGTACAACAGGAATCAGACATGTTTGGTACAGGATGTTTCATGTCTTGTTGGGTATGTTTTCTCCGACATCGTCTAGTAATTTATCTCAGTGATCTACATAATTATTTAATCAGGCGAAATATAAGAAAACATAACATTTTTACACAAAAAAAGTCCACGTTAAAAGAATATTCCTGCCATAACAACCTATAATGCTTGCCTGAAATGTCCGCCCTCAAGAGCTCCCGCAAAAGGCGATTTCTCCCAAAATTTGTGGGAATTCCCCACAAAGCAGCAAAACTAGCCTGAGTCATGTACCACGGCAGTGACGGGCTGGGACCGCCAAAGAGGCCGTTCAAGAAAGCCTACAGGCGCTACAGGCAGCACCAAAAAATAAATAAATAAATAAATAAATAAATAAATTAATAAATAAAATTAATAAAAAAAGCTTCACAACTACAGTACAGGATAAATTATTACATAAAGGAGTCGGAGTCGGAGGTATTTTTACCGACTCCGACTCTGGCCAAAAGTAGCCGACTCTACCGACTCCGACTCCATACCCCTGGGAGAATGCCCAAGGTTAAGGAGTATTTTTGCCTCAAAGGAGACACTGAAGAATAAGGTCCAATACAGGGCACTGACATCTATGACTAAAGTTCTCCTGAGAAAACAAAAAGAGGTTTATCATGAGTCCCGCTGAGGACCTTGAGGACCATTTCAAAGCAAATGACCAACCTGCCTACTGAGCCTGGAAGCTACATTCTATGGCTGCGTCTCATGTGGGTGCTAACCAAACACCAGATGGATGCCTTGTACAGTACATGCCCTACTCACAACCAGACTTTCTCCCTCCAGGCAGCGTCCTCCATCATGGGTCTCACTGCACTGCTACATGGAGACAGACACTGATGGGCCAGAAAAACTGCTGAATCATCCTAAGATTGGGTAGGATACTTCCCATCCACTTTACAGCCTATGGTGGCAACTCATGCAGGAAATAAATGCTTAAAAGTTATGCACAGTGCTCCATTGACTAGCATGAAAATGTGTAAATTTTATGCACATGGTGCTGTGTACACTGGCACCGGTACTGTTAACTGCATATTTTGTGAATGCCAACTCTGGCTATGGGCATATGACATCTATCTATAAGTCAACCCTGTTCACTGGGGTTATTTCTGTTAGAGATAATCTTGAGTGGACATGGCCACAGGGACATTCATAAAGCTCATGGCTTGAGCAAGATTGAAGGTCCCATCATCATGAAGTGCTCAGGAAGGAAAAGAGGCCTGCATGGAAACTTACTCGTAAGAATCTACAGGGTAGGCGTCGCAGGGTGGGAGAGGCGATACACCCGCAGCGTACGACACTATTCATTGACTGACTGAACACTTATTGCTTCTGTGAGATAATAGTTCATTTTCTCAATAGCTGCAATAAGTTCATGATAAGTTTAGTATCAGAGATGATTCCTGAACAATACTAATTAGTGATGGCAAATGTTGAACATAACTAATTACTAATAAATATATTTTCATACACATACCACACACCTCTCCTATTCATTTGTACTTTACTTACCTCCCACTGACTTTCTTCACCACTTGTACTATCCAGTTCTTGTGTTTATCCTCTGTGTGTTGCAGAGTCAGTTCTAATTTTCCTTGGAATGCATCACATGTAAGGCAGTCAAGGGTCTCAGGGTTGCATTCTTCAGGATCCAAGTCCAAAATCACACGCACCTGCCTCAACCCTCCCTTACTAATTTTTGCAAGGCTCTTGGAAAGGCTAATCTGTGCATCTCTTGTTTCAACTCGTACTCTCAAATTCTTGAGCTTGAAACAGAAATTCAGCATAAACTGATCATCGTATTCTCCAACACTTCCAGCAAAGTCTTTTAAATGTCCCCATGGATTTAGTGTCTGAAGCAGATCATTAGACGGTCTCTTGCACCTTGTTTCATAATGCTGCCAGAAAAATAACTCTACAAGAAGAGGTCTTTTCTTGTGATATCGGTCACGCAATTTCTCCCCGAGTGACTGCATAATAATAAAAAAATCCCTTATATCATATGGATCTTCACCATTTTGTATTTCAATGATAAGATCCTTTATTTGTGCTGGAGTATGAATAAGCAACTCAAGTCCAGGCACAGCAGTAGCACTGGAGAGCTTCCACGTTTCCTTTTTCAATTTGTTTTTGATAATTTCACATGAAAGTTTTTCACTGGGTTCACCATCAATTTGTGATTCTGTCAGTAACCTCCACCAAAAATCAAAATCATCATCTTCAACCTGAATCTTGGCAAGTAATGCAAAAACCTCTTTCATTTTTTTGTCCAACATTTTCTTTAAAGTGAAATGGCCAACAAGGAATATGATAATTTGATGAAAATGAGAGGAAATTTCTCCAACAACGTCATTCAAGTTTTTCTTCTCAGCTTCTTTGGCCAAAAAATAGGCAGAGAGATATTCCTTCTGAGTTCTATGCATAAAGGAATAGTCATATCTGCTCTCATCAGAATTGGGATCAACATCATACATGAGAAAGGCAGACAGCAGCTCTTCCTTGGGGACCTTTCTTTTTCTACACTCTTCATCTATTTCTTTTACATCTTCGTTTGACAATAAATCTTCATCATTTTGCAAAAGTTGCCATCCTTTCTTTCCAAGAAGAATTAATAAATTTTTAAGATCATCTAATTTACACTCTCTAAGGCGAGTCTTTATTTTCTCCTGGCACAACTTATAAAGCTCATAATACAGAGATGTGCATGTGGTGACTTTGTTGAGGACCTCTTCACAGTCAATCCACATGTATATCATGAGTGCTAGGGTCAGTGGTAGCTCCAGGTGCTTCTCTAAAATCTTGCCTCGTCCTTGTATATAGTGAAGGAATTCAGATGAATTTATTTCCCTACTGGTTTTGGCTTGTGTTTCCAAGTAATAGTCGGACTGCTTTACTGCATCAAATACCTTCTCAGTAAAACTCTTAACTCTGGACTCATCAAACCCACAAATTTTCAAATACGTACAGGTAACTCTAGTAGACATGTATTTTACTTCTTCTCGGAGCTCTGTTCGTGTGGTCACCAAAGTGAGCTGATTAGGGAATTTTGAACATATATCCCTTACAATTCTCTTAGAGCCTTCCTTGGCTTCATCATAGCCATCAACTATGAAGAGTACATTCAAATCATTTAACTGTTGCACTAAGTCCTCTTCATTAATACAATCTGTTGAGTTTTTCATTCTCTGTTCCTTCAGGTATTTTTCAATGGTATTTGACTTTACAGCTCGGAGCTCCACATAAATGACTAGGCAGTAATCTTTCAATGTTTCAATTTTATCTGTATCCTCTGTCCAATGATGAAGATAGTGGAGACAAAGAGATGTCTTCCCTGAACCTGCAAGGCCATAGAGAATCACAATTTTGCTTTTACAAACTTCCCTCGCAATTAACAAATTCTCTGTGGAAATTTCTGCTCTAGAAGCCCCAATTTTAAGAGGAGTATATATTTTTTCAATGTGAAAATTTTTTACAGATAATTTTTCACGTTGGTCCATACCAATCCATGGGCAAGGGTTTGCAATTTTCAAACGTCTATATTGGTTCTTCAGTTCTTCTCGACCCTTAGTGATCAACTTATGCATGGGGTCATCTTTAAATAGACCAATTTCTCTGTCATAAGTGGCTTGATCATACTGTTGCACCTTAGCTTTGCTGATATCTGTTAGGTTTTTATTCACCATGCTCTTGCAATCTGTAAAGTCTTTTTTAAAAACACTGCTCACATTTTCCAATATATCATTTAGAATTACTCTCAGCTTTTCAATTTCAGTGACAACATATATTTCTTTTTTCTTTTCATCAATGGAGCCTTGAATTTCCTCCATTTTTACAGCGGCAAGAAGTCCATCTTTCTTTTCCTCCAATTTTGTAATATCATTTACTAGAATAACATATTCTGAATTTTTCTCAAACAAATTATTCAGTTCTTTATTATGTGCCTTAAAATCATAAAGAACAAGAGGGTATTTCTTCTGGCTCAGTGAGTTCCTCAGCTCTTTGAGAGAGCGGATCTGTGCCTGACAATGCCTTGACAAGTTTTTATATTCATCATGCAATATTTCTTGCAGAAGGCCAATTCCACAATTTATATCAAACTCAGCATTGCATGGTTTTTCTTTCAGTATCTTTTTACATCTGGTATGGATGCTTTTAGGCTTGCCACCGAGATTCTCTTCATTCAGAATCTGACCCAAGGTACAGGCTGAACACTTTTCTGGGATCTTCTGATGAAACAAAGTTTTTACAACCTTATCTATAGTCCGATTACCTTCTTCATTGACACTCTTGAACAATTTACTAAACAAAAAATCATCTACATTGAAGCCATTTGGAGAAGATACTTTTGCCAGAGTCAGGGAGGGTTTTGTAGGACTGGAAACTGCAGACTGTCCTCGGTGTCCATCTGTAAAACAAGAAACCCTTTAATAGGTTAATTATGCATTGGAAGTGGTATGATAATCTATTGTCCTCAAAAACTGAGCTTCTGTGCTGACATCCTGACTGGTTAAGCTTTTTCATCTCTGCCTTTCAACATCTACCTTTCCTTCATGCTAAAAATATGCCTACATACAGCCTGTGCCCAAGAGAGGTGACTGCTCTAATCCTTTAAACTACAGTCATATAGCTTTACTGTCTTGTCTTTCTAAAGCTTTTGAAACAATCCCTAACAGAAAGTTTTAAGCATCTATCAACTTCTGACCTTTTTTTCTGAATATCAGTATGAGTTCCGCAAGGGGCGTTCTACTGGTGATCTTGTCTTCCTAACTGACTCTTGGTCATCCGCGTTTAGCCATTTCGGTGAAACTTTTGCTGTTGCCTTAAACACCTTGAAAGCTTTTGACAGTCTGAAACAAATCTTTGCATTTTAAACTACCCTCCTACGGATACTATCCCTGTACTTTTATCTCCAGTTTCCTTTCTGGCCGATCTATCTCTGCTGTGGTAGAAGGTCATTGTTCTTTCCCTAAACCTGTCAACAGTGGTGTCTTGCAGGGATCTGTTCTATCTCCCATTCTCTTTCTGTTGTTCATTAATGATCTTTCCAAAACAAACTGTCCTATCTCATATGCCAATGACTTGACTCTGCATTACTCAACAGCTTTTGACAGACTCTTCCAACAGAAATTACAAGACTCTAGGCTGGAAGCTGCAGAATGCGACCTCGTTATAATTTCTGATGGGATAGGAGGAACGTGTTCTTCAATGCCTCATAAACTCAACTTCTCCATCTGTCAACACAATTCTCCAAACACCTAACCCTAATCCTTGACAACACTCAGCTGTTATCTTCTACACTAAACATCCTCGGTCCATCCTTTATTCAAAATCTTAACTGGAAACCTCATATCTCCTCTCTTACTAAATTAACTTCCTTGAGTTTGGGCTTTCTGTATTATCTCCAGTTTTTTCCCCCTCACAGATGTTGTCCATATACGAGGGCCATGCCTGCCTTCCTATGGAGTATGCATCTCATGTTTGGGGTGGCTCCATACACACAGCCCTTTTAGACAGAGTGGAGTCAAAAGGCCCTTCGTCTCATCACTTGCCCTCCTCTTACTGACTGTACTGACTGCACTCGACTTTCTACTCTAGCTCATCCCTATACTGTCCAAATCCCTTATGCAAGAGTTAACCAGCATCTTCATTCTGTCATCCCTTTCACTGGTAAATTCCGGAACAGGCTTCCTTCATCTGTATTTACTCCTGCCTACGACTTGACCTCTTTGAAGAAGAGTATCAAGACATCCCTCCATCTGAAATTGACCTCTCTTTTGGCCACTCTTCTCTACTTCATTTTACATGAGCAGTGCTTAGTGGGCCTTTTGTTTTTATCTATTTTTGGTCTTTGAGCTGCTCCCTTTACTGTAAAAAAATAATAATCCAAAATTATACTATACAAAATATAAAAGGAATTCTAAAAATAATATATGAAGAGATGTATACCAATGAATTTCTTCATAACCTGAGACCACCACACAATATTGATATATATATTGAGGACACTCCATATATTCAGCTTTTCTCATGTTATATTATCAAAAAGCTCCTCAACAGTTTATCATACTTGGCATCAATACAAAATTCATTATGACGACCAATCTGTACTAAAAAAATAATAAAAGGACCTCTAAAAGGTGGTAAATAATGAAATGCATAATGTGTTTCTTCATTGCTTACAATATTGACATTAATAGACTTTGCTTCCCAACATTCATCTTATTCTCACTCTACATTAAGTTCTTAAAGTTTGGGGAGGCAGTGGCTGAGTGGTTAGTGTGTGGGCGCGGCATCCAGGACACAGGTTCCTGTCTCGCCTGCTGCTACAAACAAGCTGGCAAATTTTCAGTCATTGCCAAGTGGCCTAAGACTACCCACATGCTGTCCTGAAGACCACCTATTAATCTGGACTCTAGATTCGCTCTAAAAGAGGACCAAAGATGAGCTCCAGGGGGCAGCATGCGCAAAGCAAAATGGAACCACTAAAAACACTTGGCTGAGCCATAACAAGCTGTGACCAGCCATCAGGTCCCACCAAGAAAGCCTACCAGCACCATAGACAGAAAAAAGTTCATCATACTTTGTCATAAATAGATAATGATTTATCATATGTCAAAATCATACTCAACAGCATCCATCATGTAAGGAGCTCTAAGAGGTAGTAAATGAAGTAATATACATTATTGTTTCTTTATTTACCAGTTTAAAGATCTCCCTTCATCAAAGTTAAAATATGTTGATGCTAGAGAATAATGAACTCATTAAAATGCTCACTGAGGAAATAAATTGAAAAAAAGCTAAATCCAAGCTACCTATAGTTTATAAGGGAAGTGAGGGTAATATATGTCAATATTGTGTGGTGGTTCCAACTGAGGCAGTTATACTGCTGGGATAAAAGCTTGACACACAAGATGTGGATGTGGTAGACACATGTTTGATTACAAGCATGGTGTCAGAGTATAACTTGAGCAAAATCAATACATTTTGTTGTTGTTTCTGTTGTTGCTGCTGCTGTTATTGTTTAGAGGTGTGGTTCTCATTCCATTCCAATCAATTATTCAAATACATCTCATACTGAAATTCAAGTGAGACTGGCTTTCAGATAAATGCAGTCCACAAGGATGAACATCATTGTCTCACTGTAAGATGCTACTCTATGTAACCAAGTTAAAAGTAAATCACTGCTAATGCTTGCAGTATGAATCTATCCATACCTACCTGACTATCTATTCTAAGTTATTCATTACTCCTTTATAGGGCTTGCCAAAGCAAAACTGTCATTATTCAATCCCCAATTCAAACTCTTTTCCCAACACCCTTCCCTTCCCACCTTTCCTCTCCTCAACTTATTTGAAACTGTCCTCCAGTCACAGGTCATCCTCTCACACTAACAATGCTCAACTCACTCTGCCCTCTCTTCTGTCATTCACATTCTCTTCAATGACAGAACTATCTCGGCATGTTCCATCTGATCACTTCTACTTCACAGTTCAATCCTTCATCACCTTATTGAATTCATAGCTTCTGTTGTTCTATATTTATATCTCACTAGCATTTGTCAATGTTGGTACAACTGTAATAATTGCCTTTTTTACCACCTTCCTCATTACTTGCTTTGCCCCCTGCTCATTTCATGCATAACTTTCTTGTATATCTAACTTGCCATACTCTAACAATTGAAAAGGAAATTAACCTATCACCAGAAATACATATTTAACATAGTTTGCCTTTTCTCTTACTGCTCATTCAGCCTAATGACACACTACTTCTCATCTCTAATCCTTACTTTACAAGGTTTCTTAGAATCAATAACTTCACTCTTACTTCTCTATGACTTTCTGTGACCACTTTTTTTCTTCTCTTGCAAACATAATTCCCTTTTCAACTTTTTAACTTTCATCTCCTGTAAACAATACTAAACTTATCTATATAGATGTATAAATCTGTATCTATTTTTATGAGCATGGAAATGCTTATGAATATATTAATTATATTTATCAGTGATACAGTGAAACTTTTGAGTACCTACAAATTTGGATGAATCTGCTAGCAAATCCCTCAGTGGGACAATGATATGTGTCCCCAACTCCCAGTTAGTGGACACACATGACAAATTGGGTCTACTGCAGGTATTAAGACCCAACTTCCACGTGGCATTTTTTATTTATTTATTTATTTTTTTTTTTTTTTTTTGCCATAGAATTACAGAAAATTCAGTATCAAGTGATTGAACATAAATACAGAAGCAGAAAATGTTTTGTTAGTTAAAAGATAAGTGCACTACCTATTATACTTGAAGCATCTGGCATATCTGTCATCAGCATCTTTCGTCAGGAAGCGCAATATTGCAAAAGCGTACTCTGCGAGATGCTGATTACTTAGGTAAGAAATGTTGTAGCATTACAATATTTGTATATTTGTGTTCAGGAAGCAGTTTTATTTATTGAGGGACATACAG